>NW_019174422.1:24448-71948 GCF_002260705.1 Seriola dumerili | reverse complement strand
CCAATCACATGGAGTTTATCTAAAAGCAGATCAACAAAATCAAAAGCTTCAGTTCAATCAATAAAGACTGCACCTGTAAGTTCACCATTATCTAGAACAGAGAACACTTCATTGGTGAGTTTAAGTAGGGTGGTACTTGTGGAGTGGTTAGACCTGAAGCCAGATTGAAATGATGTTATTGAGATGATGTGAGAGGTTATATTATAAATTAATTTTTGAACAGTTTAGCAATAAAACATACAATGGATATAGATCTATAAATGCAGGAAAAGTATTACACCATATAACATTACAGTAATTTCTTTCATCAACTCATCGATATGGCCTTTAAAGTTTAAGAATTCATCAATGTAAACCTGCAGGAAACAGTTATGTGGCCTTTTATTTGATACAAACATGTGAATGAAAAACAATTATATCCACCTTAACCAGTTCCTCATTTAGATTATTTTGCAGATCATATAAATCTGTTAATAATACTTCATGTAGAGGAGGATGATGAGTAGGATGCTAGCAGCCAGGCTAGCTCAACAGATGAGCAAAATCCTCTGATCTATTGCATATGTATAAAACAATGCAATGGCTTATGGGATCAATTGATAACTCAAACTTGCTGAGAATCGTGAAAACTACATGATAACAATGAGTAGCCACCTGTAAGACTTCAGTGTAGGCTGACTCAATACCTGTCTCCTCATGCCATGTGTTTATAGCCTGCGTTAACAGTTAGAGTCTGTCGAAGCCACTTGATTAACATCTCCTGTCTATAGAAGACATTATGTAAATAAAAAAAATCACAATGAAAATATTAATGGCCTTTATATTATGACACAAAACGCACAAATAAACAAACCCTTCAACATAGTCATATTTACTATTTGGTAAGTACCATTGCAGTCTTCCAGAAAGTGTTTTCATTATATTGGGATACTAAAAAGACTATTTATGTTTTAATGCTGTTTTTAACCAATAGATGGCACTGCTTAGTCTTGTTTGTGTAGCAGTACTGGGTCCAACAGTTCATCCAGTATGACCAGTGGGTATGAGTGCACTGATGAATGCAGAGTGACTGGAGGTTTAGAGTAGGCCGTGCAGCGTACTACTCACTTGTGTCTGTTTATGTGAACGTCCTTCAACAGTCAAAATTGTGAAATGTGCCTTTAAGACATGCTGTGCAACCTAGATATGGGCTTTGTTTTCTTTTAGTTGAGCATACACCTTGATGGAAGTGGGTACCTGTTGAGCTCCGTATTCGTTAAGCTCCTCAACTCAAGAGTAACGTTTAGGGAACGTGTGGTTTCTGTTTTGTTCCTGTATGATAAGATAGAGCCGTCCAACCGGGCATGGTAAGGTTGAAGTGTAGTAAGTTAATAAACATCCCAGCGCTTGTGCGGACGTGAGTTTTTGTCTCCGCCTTTTCTCTACGCTCTCCGACTGCCTCAACCCAAATACACGGAACCAAACTGTTACAGGCTGTACGTTAGTTAACATTAGGATGGGAGCATGAGCACAGTCAGAGGCACGAGACAAATATTAGTGCGCACACACTGTGAACAACCTAACCCCAATCCTCTCAAAGTAGTCAACGCACAGTCTGCATCAATATTAAAAAGTGTTATGATTAAAGTCGCTGGCGGTAATGCTCAAAGAGTGTCGCAACTCTATTTTCAACGGCACTGGAGCACAGTACCCGGAAGCAGTAACCTGTCCGATCCAGCTCGCTTTCAAATTAAAATTAGAAAGTGTAACGTCCATGAAATAGTTCCCTCCTACGATACAAGACAGAAGCATTATAACAAATGTAAACCTTATACCTCAATATTTATACCTCCTCTGCTCTTTTCAGCTTTAGTTAAGTTGTGTTTCGAATGTGAATTTGGCTTATTAAAGAACAGTGTGTTACACAAAAAGTCTGTATGCTGGGATAACCTTCCAGAACTGATTGAGCCTCTTCATATTCTTAGTGTTTCATTCTAATAGATGGGTTAACTCATTTAAAAGATGTTCAGAAATAATTAAATTTGTATTTAAATAATCCACTATAAACCTTTAAAAAAACGTTTTAAAAGGTCATTAAATGTCTATCGTCTGTCTTTAAATAAATTATTTAAAAATAATTTTGATACTAAATAGCAACATTTATATTCATGTGTTTCATAATCTGATTAAGAAGTATTTAAGTAAGAAGAAAGGAGCATTTCATAAATGTATTTGAACATTCAGTTCCTTAATTATGTTCTTTTTGTTAAGAAAGAACAGTACTTTGAAAACGCTTTTATTCTGAAAAAGTACCGGAAGTAGTACAGTTGTGGCTGATGATGGTTCTGTGGTGAAGAAACGTTTTTACCTTCAGTGTAAAGTTAAATCGTTCATATACAGTCTTCAGGAGGCAGCTGTCTGAGCGGTACCAGAACCAGCTAGACCCTGAACCCGTCAGTCCAGTTCAGCAGAGATGAAGCCGCCTCCTCGCACTCGAAAAATACCAGAACGCAACCTGATGCCTGACCCGGTCCGGACGCCTTCGGGTAAACTGACATGTAAGTGGAAGAAACTGGAGAAGAAGAAGCTCCTGGACGCTCTGAGGAGACTGTCCAAAACCGCCGGAAGCCGCGGAGACATCGACTATACGTTCCTGAGAAAACAGGTTCCTAACCGGTCCATAGAAGAGGTACGGTGGTCTGGTCTTTGTGGAGGGTTATCAGTGACTTCGGTCCCTCTGACTCTCTGTCTGTTACTTTGTATTAAATATTGTTTATTTTTACCAGACAAATGAAAAACTAAGGTCTCAGTTAAACTGTGGTGAAACCAGGTCTACTGAGGGCTGCAGTCTGCACTGAACCGGCTCACAGGGACAGGTTTCACTCGGTCACCTTCACATTCATCAGATGTTACATTACAGAGACCATGTTCATAATGAGTTGTATTGTGTCACCTGGTTATTTACTAAGTTCCTCCATCGCTCTGATATAAGAAGTTTATAGATCTTATGAAAAACAAATATGATTATAAATGAAACAGATTATCTTTGATTGTCCTCTCTGTGTTTACGTAGCTTTAGTACAGCAGTGTCACCATATACTGTGACAATTCTTAACTGTGAGTAATCAGTGTGAACTGTTGTTGTTGTGATATCTGTCTATCTATAAACTTCAGCCATCATATGTTGATGTCATCTTCAGTGTCTAATCCGACATTCAGGCCTCATAACATGTGTCCAACTAATTTAAAAATGAACTAAAATCCTCCAGTTACAGAGTCGGTGAATGTCAGTGTGCAGTATGAGACAGCTCAGCTCAGTGAACTCCCTCCTCTGGGCCGGTCTCTGTGTTCATGTACAGTACCATGACGTGTACTGTCCTCCCTCCCTCAGATCCAGGCTGTGGTGGATTCTCTGAAGAACAAAGTGATCTCTAGTGTGAGTTTGAAGCTGAAGAAGAAGAGGCTGGAGGAAGAGAAGACCAGAAAGCCCATCGATGTGTGGATTCACATGGCTTCATCTTTGGCGGGAACCCTCGAAGAACAAATCACTGGAGCGTTCTCTCAGGTACGATCCAGATACTGATGAGACAGGGTTTGATAAAGGCATCTCTGCCTGGACTTTCTTCTGCTGACTTTAAATGTGACCTCAGGTTTTATCTGACACCCCTCAAACACAACTGCTGCTGGATCAGAGACAGACCTGTACCTACCTGTCCTGTGGAGTCACTGCCACCTCCATCTCCCTCATCCCTCTGTGTTTTCCAGATGATGATAGTGTCGTCCACAGAGCCTAGCACCCTGAAGAACTGCGACCCTCCTCAGGTCCACAGACCACCCACAGACCGGGACAGACCTGTTGGTCGCACCATCCCTTTCAGACCAGTGCCTGGTATGCCAGTACAAGGTACTCAGTCCATTTTCTGTCTGAATCTTGGAGACAGTAAATATGTGTATGTCTTTGTTTTTCGTATTCATCTGATCCATCAAAACTGTTCACACACAGTGAGTGAGGAAGAGGAATTAACTGAGTCCACAACTACTGTGATGAAGGTGTTAGTTAATTCAGTGGGAGCAGAGCGTCCAGAGACAGAGACACTCTTCATCCTTCAGATTAAACAACAGCCTCTGTCTGTGTTAGTCCTGTCAGGTGTGAACACAGCTGGAACCAGTATTTATCTGACACTGACAACTCAGTCACCAAAAACAATCCTCATTCATGGAGATACTCTATTATTTCCCATAATCCTTAGTAATGATCTGAACACAGAACACAATCAGATGTTCTCTGTGCTGCAGGTTCTGTCTCATCTTACTGTCCTCCATCTTTTCCTCAGGTAAGCATCCTGGCACCAATCCCACCCGTCCTCTCCTGGTCCTCAAGACTCCAGCACCAACCATAGGCCCAGCCAAAAGACCCCCAGCTCTATCCAGAGTGGTCAGAGTGCCAAACAGCACAGTCCCTCCACCCCAGCAACAGCCTTCAACCACATCCGAAAGCTCACCTGCTGCCCCCTCCAACCAGCCAGGTGCAGCAGAAATACCTGCAGCGTCCCCTACAGCCCCAAAGCCTGAGATCCCGGCCTCAGGGCAAAGCACGCTCAGTCCTGGCTCTGCAGCAGTGGTAGACACTCCGAGTGTCTCCTCAATCCAGACAACCCAGCAGCATCCCTCCACCTCCACCCCCGCCTCCACCTCCACCTCCACCTCCACCCCAGCCCCCACCCCACCCCCACCCCCTACCTCTACCCCGCCTACCTCCACCATCTACCTCCACCCCCGCCTCCACCCCACCCCCACCTCACCCCCGCTCCACCCAGCCCCCGCCTCCACCTCCATCTCTACCCCGCCCCCCACCCCAGCCCCCACCTCCACCCCCACCTCCACCCCAGCGCCCACCCCACCCCTGCTTCCACCTCCACCCCCGCCCCACCCCTGCCTCCACCTCAGCCCCCGCCTCCACCTCCGCCTCCACCCCCAGCCCCCACCTCCACCCCAGCCCCCACCCCCGCCTCCACCTCAGCCCCCGCCTCCACCCAGCCCCCACCTCCACCCCAGCCTCCACCCAGTCCCCACCCCGCATCCACCTCCACCCAGCCCCCACCTCCACCCCAGCCCCCACCCCCGCCTCCACCTCCACCCCAGCTCCCACCTCCACCCCCAACTCAACCCCAGCCCCCACCTCCACCTCCACCTCCACCTCTGCCTCCACTGTAAAGTCCACAGTCAGTCACACACCTGTCTCTCCCTCTGCCACCAGTCTCACCCCTCTCCCCAGTGCTGCTCAATTCTCTGTCCCCTCCTCGAGCTCCTCCACCTCCACCACCCACCCCCTGCCCCCCCTCTCTGGCCCCGCCGCAGAAGTTCATGCCAGGTTTGGTCGCACCAGCAAGTTCGCCACCAAAGACAGTCCCCGGACCTTAGGTGTCAAGTGCATTGTGGACTTTGAGAGGATCTACCGCTACCTGAGTGCGATCCACAAACCCACTGACGAGTGTCACCTCACCCCCATGGGTGAGTCACTGCTGGTGTCGTGTGTATTTCATTTGGTCTTCAGTGATACAACCACAGCTGTTAACCATTCATTTTGTGTGTCGTGGCCACTTCCAACATGATAATCAATTATATTGATAGATTAAAGGAATAATAAACAATAAAGCATAAAGTATTAGACTGATCAGTTTATTTTTCTAAAATCAATGTTTAGAGAGACTTTTCCATCTGTAGACATCACATGGATTAATTATAACCTTGTTTGTAATGAGCTTATTTTTTAATGTGAAGACTAATTAACATCAGACCTTCACTCCTTCATATAGACTACAGAACTGTTGGATTTTTAATTGTTACCTAAAGCTAATCAGTGTCTTATTTTGTAGGAATTACGATCGTGTGGTTGTCCTTCTCTGTGTTTCTACACATGTTCCATGTTGTTCACCGTCTTTGTCCTGCAGAGAGCGCCATCATGTTGGACCTGTTGATGTCTCTACCTGAGGAGCTTCCCCTGCTCGACTGTAAGAACCTGCACAAACACCTGGTCCAGGTACGACCTGCTTCAGTTTCAATCTAAAGCTTTTGAAGGTATTTTGAGCACTTCAAATGATCAGAAAACAAAAGGTGGTTTGTTCACCTGAAGAGAAAACACAGGTGTTCTGGATGATGGATGAGACCACGGTGAAGGGACGTCCACAACAACATCAACACAACTACAAATATATTGTTCTAAAAGCGTCGAGTGGCGCAGCGGGTTGAGCAGGCGCCCCATGTGTAGAGGCTACAGTCCTCGCTGCAGTCTGCCCCGGTTCAAATCCCGCATCAGACGGCCCTGTACTGCATGTCATTTGAAAGAGATGCTGACAGCCAATCAAAATGCAGCTGAGTTCACAAGGTGTCACAGTCAGAAAATAAAAGCTGAGTCACATGCTTCATTACTGTTGTATCTGAGCAGCAGCTGCTCAGTAAAGCATGGAGCCAGCTGTAAGTTTTCTTTCTCTCCTCAGTCTCTCACACATTTACACTGATTTCTGTTACAGTCTGTCATGTGTGACACACACTTGAGAAAACATTAACACGGTCGTATCGGCAGATCATCGGTAAAACCTGCAGCTGGCACAACCCGGAGCTGGAATGAAACTCACATCCTTTGTATTTAAAAGGCAACAAGTGAGTCCTCATCAGCATCTCATACAGCAGTCTGGTCTGTTAGGTTTCCACTAGGGGGCAGCACAGACCACAAATGAAGGTCCTAGATCTCAGATCAAATGCATTTTCATCTGTTAGTATCAGATTCACACACTGACTCTGACATGTACAACAGTTCTCAGCAGCCTGTTCCAGGAGAGACAGCTAGGCCTGATCGGAGAGGAGGACTGTCAGACTTGACCATAACCATAACTGAAGGTCTATGGTCTGCTGTTGTCTCAGCTGCTCTCCTCTCTCCAGCTCCTGAACTTAGATTTGCTCTGTCCAAGAGCTGATACTGAATCCAGGTTCAGGGCGGGAGGAAAACAACTGCTTTACAACACGGCCATAAATAACACAGGTCATGTGTTTAGATAAGAACTGTGAAGATGTGTTTTGTCCATGTACAGCTGTGTTCTGTGTTTTTCTATTTTCTGTTTCAACTGAACAAAACGTCACTGGTCTGACCACATTTCACTGGGACTTTAGGAAAGTGTTGATATTTTCAGAATCATCACATTTCTGGTACCGAGCTGTTGTTTTCTGTGGAGCAGAGTTCAGTGTTTAATTTTCTCCTGAACAAACGACTGAAGTTCATCTAGCAGCTGGTGTTCCACCGTCACCTCTGATGTTCCACCGTCACCTCTGATGTTCTACCATCACCTCTGATGTTCCATCATCACCTCTCTGTCCTCTGATGTTCCACCGTCACCTCTGACGTTCCACCGTCACCTCTCTGTCCTCTGATGTTCCACCATCACCTCTCCTCTGATGTTCCACCATCACCTCTCTGTCCTCTGATGTTCCACCATCACCTCTCCTCTGATGTTCCACCATCACCTCTCTGTCCTCTGATGTTCCACCGTCACCTCTGATGTTCCACCGTCACCTCTGATGTTCCACCATCACCTCTGATGTTCCACCGTCACCTCTGACGTTCCACCGTCACCTCTGACGTTCCACCGTCACCTCTGACGTTCCACCGTCACCTCTGACGTTCCACCGTCACATCTGACGTTCCACCGTCACCTCTGTCGTTCCACCGTCACCTCTGATGTTCCACCATCACCTCTGATGTTCCACCATCACCTCTCCTCTGATGTTCCATCGCTACAGTGTTTGTCCTGGAGTCTGAGGCTTTAAATGACCCTGAACCAAAATGTTGTGGTTTGTAAAAAGCTGTGGAGACATAAAGTAGAACCTGGAACCACAGACTGTCACAGGTCTAGGTTCAGTCTTTCCCAGGTCAGAAAAGATACTGACCAAACATCTGCAGCAGTAGATCAGGACCAGGTCACTAGGAATCAAAGGAACCTGCGAAGACAGACTCACAGGTTACAACTTCTTTGTAAAACATTGGATGAACAAGTCTATGTTAACACGAACACACGCGCGCACACACACACACACACAAATACAAATGCTAAGAGCAGCAAGTATGAACCAAAGCTTGTGTCAGTAGCATGTTAGTTCAGTTGAGTCCAGCACTTCTCAGAGCCAGTATCAGCACAGATTTGTGTAAGTACAAAAGTTTTTTTTTTCTGTTCTTATTCCTTCACCTGAACATTCTCCTCCATGTTTCAGGTGTACCAGAGTCTGTCATCACCTGCTGACTCCCAGCTGGCGAGAGAACTGTTTAAAAACCTGAAGGGCGGACCCTCTGCTCAGTCAGAGGGTCCGAGCGGTCCAGACAGCACCACACCAGAGGGTCAGCAGAGCTCTGACAGGACTGGCGGCAGTGAGGTCGTGGACAGTGGTGGGAGGAAACTACAGCCAGAAGCTGAGAGCCAATCATCACAGAGCAACAACACATCCAGCCAATCAGGGAATGGAGACGTGATGGGACCCTGCCCTCCCCTCAACCCTTTCATGGTGCCACTGAAGCTGCTGATGCGCAGATAAATGTAGTTTAATATTTATAAACAGTGGTTTGTGTCGTGTGCCTTATTTTTTCCATATGTTGTAGATTTAATATTTAACTTTATACTGGTTCAGTGCTGAGTCTACTTATTTGGTCTTCGTCTCAAAAGTTACTGAGCTGGATTTTCAATAACTAGTTTCTGAGTGACCACTAGAGTTTGTCTGGTGTTAAAGTTGGATGTCTGGTCACATTCATTGTTCATTTATTCTTTGGGCTGATAGTTTTTTTTGTTTTATTTAAGTTGTTCAGTTGCTTTTATAGAAAATAATAAAAAATCATTTTTAAATGCAGTAGACCTCCTTACTTTGTTTTGTGTTGTTAGTTGTTTTTAATGTATGTAATAATTCATATCACAATGAAAAACAGTTCATTCAGTTACGGTTAAGGTTAAGTCACATTGAAGTACATGTGTTTATCAATAAATTATGACAGAGTAACTGAGTACCTAAAAATAAAATACATATTAGAGCATTTTAATTTTTTTCATTTAGGCATTTTTAATCTTCATATTTCAGAGTCTGCTGCTTGTTTTAAGACATTTTGAATTTTCAAGAAAACACATTTTTATATTTCTCTCAGAAAAGTCAGATATTATTATTTCACAGATTCATCATCATGCAGCTGTAAAACTCATGATGCGTCTACATTACCCACAGTGCAACTGACCACCAGCAGCTGGGTCAGAGACTCAGTTGTGTTATGCCAGTAGCGGCTAATGTAGCCTGGAGCATAGATGAGCAGGTCGCAGAAGTGTGGCGAGTCTTCATCTCAAACTGATGCTGACTCGAGTGACATCACTTAAGTCACACAGCTCAGTATGAAGAAACAGATGGTGTCATACAACAACAACTTTTAACTGTACCTAAGATGTAAAGTGTCCAGAATCACTATCAATTCAATTCAAGAAACTTTATTTGTCCCCAGCAGGAGACAGCGGACAAAACAGATGAAAGTTGGCCTTTTGCTTTTCATTGACCGTACAGTACAGTTCTGTAATCTTCACTTATCTTAACTTCCCCTGGCTCTGCATCCAGCACAGTCTCTGCTCTGCCGTTCGCTGTGTGTTTGTGTGTGTGTGTGTGTACTGAGTGCAGCCCTGCCTCGCCCAGAGAGCAGAGGACACAGAAGCAGTGTGGCGGTGGTTGGGGAACACTGCTTCAGAGTAGGCCTACAACTGGAGGTGATTTGAAACACACAGTACACACTTGTTTTTGTTATCTCACCAATGTATGTAAATGAGAAAAATCTATAGTAATTCTGAAATGAAAAATATTATGTTATAATGTAAAACCAGTTTTCTCATAACAGGAAACTGAGCAGATAGTTTTTTTATCATGGTGGCAGATACTGTGTTTTCTTGATTATGTATTGTGAGAAATATAAAGATGTTTTTGTTCTTGTTTTAATGAACAGAAAAAGTCTCAGTTCTCAGTTGTTACATGAACACAAGCAGCCACACAACAGCGTTGTCTAAAACTGGCTAAACCTCAGTTTACCTCTAACTGATTATTATTATTCCCTATGACCTGAGTACTGTCAGATTATTAAATGAGTGAATGAGCTTCATTCTTTAAAGATTAAAGGATGAGTTGACAGACATGAATTCGCAGCATCTTAAACATGATGTTGCGATATGGTCACTGTGTGTGTACTAGGTTAAGGTGTGCTTGAGTTTTCACATCATTGCTATGACACCAGTTTGTTTTGATAATAAAAATGATAATAGCCTGAAATGACGTGCAGAGCTGGGTGCAAATGTACCAGCGGAATTTCTGATTTACTGCTTCATGACATTTGTCTTGTGCAACTTCTGATTATCAGTGGGCTGCTGAAACAGCTCGATCCTGGTGGTGCAATCAGCAGAGATATGTCAATTATAGGAGCCAGAACCTTCACACCTCACACTGTTCTGTCACCACTCTGATAATACAGTTTTCCACCATTTCGTCAGCTGTCCTGACACATCTCTGCTGTGTGTAAGAAGGTGAGTATTCTCTATCAGCAGTTACAACATGCAACTTATTAAAATGTATTCAGATCTCAAAAATAACAATACCTCAGTTTAAAAATACTACGTAACAAGTTCTGCATTCAGAGAACAGAAAACAGAAACAGAGACATGAGGTATATTTATATATATATATATATATACACATACATACAGTATGTATGTATATCTATATATATATGTAAAAGCGCTGCTTCGAAGTAAGAGTATTTCATAGAAATAGTTCTCACTCTAAAATCCTTGATGACAACTGCGAATTTCAATGGGAGTTTCATCACAATAAATAATTATAAATGACGCTATTTAATTATCGCCCACTCCGGGATATATGATGTAAGTATTTTTATATATTTTTTATTGTGACTGTAAAAGAAGTGTACATATTTGTCATGTTAAAAGTAGCTTTATTACTATGACGTCAAAGGAAATACACAGGTGTCCCACTGATTTTTTTATCTGTCTTTAAGATTGGGCGGTGGCAGTGGAAAATGGAAGCTACCACAGAGGATTTACCAGGCTTTACATTCTGATAAGACAAAAGTGAACCTGCCTTTATAACAGTGGGAGAGGTTTTTAGACAAAGTTACTTGTTTACACCAGTCCTCACCCTGCTGTTACACCCTAATTTATGACATCTGTGGTCTTTGACCCTCCAGCCATGAGGCAGTCGGTTGTGCCTTGTACATTCCATGAACATTAACAATGCACGGAATCTTGCTATAGTTATTTTCCTTGACGTCTGATAAGGTGTGTCATATTGGAAGTCATTGCAAAATCCAGATAAACACGTTTGAAAACTGAGGACAGCACTACAACACTTAAACAAAACCTATATCTGCTCTTCACATACTATCAAAACATACAGTGATTTAGAAAAAGTTGTTGTTGTTCTCTTTCATTAATTTGATGAAGTCACCCCAAAGAATTAATATTGTTGTTGTCAGTAGTTCTCAAAACTGTCAGACTGTCAGCTTACATAAATCTGTGCTGCTGCCCAGTCTGTTCATGCTACTTCAGCTGCTTGTGCTTCTCAGACACTGACACCACTGCAGCATCCAACTGTAGGCATTATTGCAATATTCTACTCATTAGATTTAACATAGTGTGTAGTTATATATATTTTTTAATTAACTGCAAAGGCCAATGTTCACAGTAAGACAATCAACAAATCAACAACAATTAAACAGTAAACAGTACAGAAGTATGAAAAAAATCGCAAATCATTCTGCTGGTTTTGGGAGAATCATCCATAATTTTTTGGTGAATTTGTATCCAAGACTGAGCAAAAAAGAAAATGTTGTGCATACAGTACATATTACAGCAAGATGATGAAGATTACTGCAGACTCATGGTCCAATCCAAACACCTTTTGAAACACTTGATCTCTACCATCTAGAGAATGTCTGTGTAAACTTTGGTAGCATTTGAATGAAATATGAAAATACTGATGTTAATTGATTTTTCATATTTTCAGAAATATAAGTGACACCATCATTCAGTGGATATGCAAAAAAATTCCAGCTCTGTAGAACGTACAGGTGATTTATTATGATTTTTTTTGGAGGTTGGAATATGTAGAAATGTATATTTTTTGTAAGGGGTCACGCCCACTTTAATAAATCATTGCCAAATTTCATGCATCAGTTGTGAAGTGACCCTAGATCATGCAAACCAAATATTTAGCCAGTTACAAGATATAGAGTTTTCATATTTTCTGTGTCACCTAGTTGCTGAATTGCGCCAAATTTTATAGAGAACTTCAGACTGATATGAGAAAGTACTGGACTAAATTTCATGTAAATAAGAGTGATTGTTGCCAACTCTATACAACACTTCCTGTTATGAATGGAACCTACAGGAAGTTATTTTGATCACGAGAGTCCTGATATATGGCCATCCCTCATTCCTAATTTGGGTCAGATATATATGTTTTTTGTTTTCTTTTTTCAGGGCACACATGCATAAAAGATTTCTGCATGGTTGATGTACAATGTGGGAGTTACTGGCCAAAACGCCCCTTCTTTGATTATAGTGCCACCTGTGATGTCATGTTTGGTGTCTGAAATGTGGACTAGTCTACACCAACCCGGAATTTTACTTCTATCACTTCTACACTGTAAGCTGCAGTACCACAGTCTAATTTTTGTTGTTGTTCAATAGAAATTGTATCCATCTTCCATCTTCTTCTGCTTAACCGAGATAAGCTTGCTAAGCAGGTTATCCCAGACATCCCACTCTCCAGAAATGCTTTCCAGTTCCTCCAGGGGGATCCAGAGGTGTTCCAGGTGTGATAGGTGGGATATGATAATAATAATAATTCCTTTATTTATATAGCACCTTTAAAAACAAGGGTTCACAAAGTGCTTTGACATAAAAGCACAAACATACAAGAGAACAATGGCAGAAGAACCCAAACAACAACAGCGACATACTGTATAAACCCTCAAGAGCCCAAGCAAGCAACACAAGAACCCAACAACATAAATTAAGAACAGGAGGACCAAGGTCTAAGATGATGTAAGCAATTAAAGGGGATAGGAATAATAAAAGGGGGTATAGGCACTAAAACACCATTAAGCAACAGAATGAGAAAAAAAAATACAAATAAGGGCATAAAGGGCTAAAAACAGTAAGTAACAGTGCAATAAAATAAGGTGAAGAAGCGATAAAGGAAATAAAAACAATAGAAACAGATGAGAACATTTGTAAACAAACAAACAAATGACATGAGCAATAAGGAATAAAATAGAGATAATAAGGATAAATGAAAGCCATAAAAACAATAAAAGGAAATAAAATAAATACAAAGATACTGAGGATGTTAGGGAACTAAAACAATTAGAAGAGTAATAAAAATATATGACAGGATAAGAAATAAAAGATGATAGAAAGACGTAAGAAGAAGATCATAAGAAGAACACATCACATAAAAGCAAGGCTGTAACAGTGAGTTTTAAGAAGTGACTTAAAGAATGTCATGGATTGTGCACACCTTATTTGCTCGGGCAGGTCATTCCAAAGCCCTGATGACAAAAGCACAGTCACCTTTAGATTCGAGCCTTGACTTTGGATGACCGGGAAAGCCCCACCTGAGGATCAAGATTAGTGCAAGCTTTAAAAGTGATAAGTAAAATCCAATGGAAGCCAATGTAGGGAAGCTAAGATTAGGGTGATTAGATGTCATCTGTTAAAACCAGTAAGAAGCCTAGCTGCTGCATTTTGAATTAGTTGGAGGCGAGACGGGTGCTTTATGGGTAATTTTGGAAAGGAGAGAGTTGCAGTAATCAAGTCTGGAGAAGATGAGGGCGTGGATGACTTTTTCAAGGTCCGATTTGCAGAGAATTGGTTTGATTTTGGAGATGGTGCGTAATTGATAAAAACATGACTGTACGACTTTTACGTTTTACGTGTGATTTAAAGGTGAGGTTGCAATCAAATATCACTCCTAAGTTTCTGGAAGTAGGTTTCATGTTGGCGGATAGAGCACTAGGGGCTGTTCTCGATGAGATGGGTAGGGCTGCTTAGATTGAACAGTATTACTTCTGATTTTGAGTGATTAAGTTGAAGAAAGTTTTCAGCCATCCCACAGTTAATATTGCTGAGATTAGTCTTTGACAGCAGCTAGGCTTCTAGGGTCCTCAGGTGTCAAGAGGAGGTATATCTGTGTGTCGTCTGCATAGCAATGAAAGGAGACATTGTGACGCTGAATTATTTGGCCAAGAGGCAGCATCTAAATAGAGAATAAAATCAGACCTAAAACTGAACCTTGCGGTGCACCACAAGCAATGTTAGAGGTAGAAGATGAGTAATTACCTATGGTGACCACAAAGGTTAATTCTGAAAAATAAGAATAAAACCAACTCAAACCAAGTGCAGTGTCCTGGATACCAACCCAATTACTAAGACGATCAATTAAAATAGTGTGATCCACTGTATCAAAGGCTGCATTCAAATATGTAATCCCCCTAGTGAGTTCTGGGTCTACCCTGGGTCTCCTCCCAGTTGGACATGTCCATAGAACCTCCAAAGGAAGGCGCCCAGGAGGAATCCTAATCAGATGCTCCTCACCCTATCTCTCAGGCTGAGCCCAGCCACCCCATGGAGGAAACCAATTTCAGCCACTTGTATCCATGATCTCATTCTTTCGGTCACTACCCAGAACTCATGCCCAAAGGTGAGGGTCAGAATGAAGACTGACTGGTAAATTGAGAGCTTTGCCTCCTGGCTCAGCTCCCTCTTCACCACAAGAGTTTGGTACAACATCCACATTACTGCAGATACTGCACCAATCTGTCTGTCAATCTCCTGCTCTATATACCTTCACGTGAACAAGATACTTGAACTACTTCACTTGGGGCAATTAATCCACCATTTTCCGGCTGAGAAACTATGACCTCAGACCTTGAGGTGCTGACTCTCATCACTCTGATTTGTTTGAGCAGATGTGAAAACAGTAATCACACTCGGGTGTCCCCCAAAACAATCTCACCAAGACCCTTTTGAGGAGGTGGTCCTGGTCTCGTCCCAGCCAAACTCTGGAGCGGTTCATTTTTGGTGTTAGAGAGTTCTGGTTTGTAAAGATGCATTGTGGTTCACTTGAATTTTTGTCTGTGTGAAAACAAATGGAACCAAGGGGAAAATGTTGCAAGTTTACAAACTCATCAACTGAATCGGACCAGAGCAAACAAACTTTAGTTGTGAAAACGGCCAAAGATTCAAACACGGTAAGTGGGTGATGGAGCCGTGACACTGAACCGAACCTGAGCCAAACATAGTTTGCTGGGAGGCCGACGTCCGCTCTACTGGGCTGATCACCACACACAGTGCTATCAATCTCTCTCGCTCCCTCCCTCTCTCGCCCTATGAGGGAATGACTGATGTCTGAATTCAGCACACCAGACATTTCCTCAATTAAGTTCTCCTCAGTTAATCCACAAAAAAAAAAAAAAAATTAAAATGATTGTTCACAAGTCCCAAATCTCTAGTCTGGGTCAAGTCTCAAGCCTTCACTTAAGTGCAACTCGAGTCCAAGTCGCAAACTCGAGTCCCCATTTCTGTGATCAGGTGACTCAAACCCTCTCCACGTGAATTATAATGTTACTCCCTCAGTGCTGGATCAACTTAATATGTGATGATGTGTCAGTGTTGCCCCCAGTCTGTCAGTCTGCCCTTAAGTGGCAGAACAAATCAGTTATTGCAGGTTTAAATACTTAAATACACAATCAGTAAGATTTTCATGGAAAAGTTATGATAGAAAAGTGACACAGAGTGGTTGTTCTTGTTCTGTGTATCAGTAAGCAGTGATGTTGCCACCATCCTTTGCAGTGATTGAATCATTTACAGTGCATCTGTAAAAGAATGGAGTGGAGATGCATGAGGAAAGGTGCCGTTATGTCTGAATGGTTTTACGTCTTGCTCATTCTTCTTATCTAAGCCAGTCCTCTAAATTTAGCATTTCTCTGCACCTTGACACTGGCTGGGTGTGTTTACAAAGAGCTAATCCACTGACAGCGCTTCATAGTGGACATAGTACACTCTGATGAAGACAGATATGACCATTTAACATTTCCAACTTTTGGATTTAAGATTTTTTTGTGTCACTCATCGTCCATCATTGCCTGGGATAATCTGGTCATGGCTTTTTCTTCACATTTAATGATTATCTCAGCTTTACTCATCTGCTCATGTCCGGCTGATGGTAAGATTCATGAGGGCTGAGATCAGGGCTAAACAACAGGCAAAACATTCTTGCAGATATTATGATATGAGTCATGATTTCAGTTGGACTGGTCATTTTTTAATTTCCACTGAAATAAATGTAAAAATGATGATGTGATTCTTGTTGGGTCTGTAACAAACAATCATGTTCCTTTATATCTGGAGAATATGATCTGTACTCTTCATTCATGGTCTGTTGTTGTGACAGATTTTATCTTTATCAAAAAAAAAATGCAGTTCTTGTGATTTGAATATTTTGCTTGGCAGTATTGAGATTGAGATTTTTGATTAATTGTGCAGCTTTAGGGGTAAATCAACGTTTTATTCAGTCAGCTCATGTTTTTGTTATATTTTGTAATGTTTACTACAAAGGATGCCACTTACAGTGTAACATGTGTCTAATATCTTTAGATTCTCTTGTTATTCTTGTTAGAACCCTTGTTGTTTTTTACTAAAGTTTAGTTCATTTCAAATAAGAGAACTATTGGCATTCTTTTACCAGGTTTATCCTTGTTTTTTGCTTGAATTATAGACGACTGTTACATTTATTGAATCGGAAACTATAAACACTCTCCATCCAACAGCTCAGCTTGGATACTAAATCTCATTCTCTCATCACTAAGTAGAAGGATCCTCTTGATACATACAGATACAGATACAGACATGCACAGGGGTCAGTTGACAAATAGGAAAATAGGAAATAGGTCAGTAGTTGTTTTGGTCGGAGTATTAATCAGGTTTTTTAAAAATTGGTCTGAAGGGGGTAAGGGGAAACTCTACCAGATGACAGAGGATTTAATAATGGGGAGATGATAGAAGGCCAGCATGATTTAACTAGGGTTATGGAGATTGGTGACATGTGGAGGTACTGGACATATCCAATTATGTGATTTTCAATTGGAAGACTGAAGTCATATACTGTATAATAGTGGATGGGGACATCCATGGGGTTTTCTTGGCGCTTGCTGATGGTGAGTCAGTTTGTATGATGTTAGTAGAGGCCAGCTGGTCATGTATTGTACTGATTTTGGAGTAGTTCAGGTGTGTACCAGGGTGCAGAATGGGCAAATAAGACAGTCTGTGGTTACAGAGGGTTTACAGCATCATGCAGTAATTATGAAGATAAACGATCATTGAAGTAGTCCTTTAAATCTGGGAGTGGAAGGGTTGGTAACATGAACAGGGCTCGAGGTAATTTAACTGATGACATCTTCTGGGTTGTAGTGATGTGTGATGTTGCAGTGTGACATGATGTGACACACCCTTGTGTGGTGGGTTGGTGTTGAGCAACACAGTTTATGGCCTGACATGTGTTATTCAGTGGAAGTGATTTCATATGGTGTGACGCCTGAATGCAAGGTCAAGGATATGACCTTTGGTATGGATTGTAAAGATGACATATAGATGACATATTTTAAAGAAATGTATATGATTAAACAAAGATCATACAAATCTGTAGAGAACATATTTTCAGTGTTATCAAAACATTAAAATTCCACATACCCAGACATTGCACTAAAGGTGGTTAAAACTGTTTAGGGTTTGGTGATAAAGATATCAGATGACTTGGTTGGTCTGCACAAAACATCAATCGTGGTGGGTGAAGGTCCACAGATGTTAGCAGCCAGCAGTACAAAGGAATACTCATCAGGTAGGGAGAATGGTGTTAGGTTTATTCTCTCGCTATAGATGAGCGATAGGCCACCTCCCCCTGCCTGAAGAAGAAGGGCTCACTGTAAATGCATTCCTGTGGGGCTGCTAGATTTAGCTGTAGAAAATCCTGGCAGGTTTCCGTGATGTAATAGTCCTGTTTGTGATCTGTGATGTCGTCATTGACCGGGGGGCTTTATTGGTGACAGATTGGATGTTGCAGAGGGCAAACTTATGACAAGTCATGTGAGTGTAAACAGCTGATTTAGCTAGCAGAGTAAGCACTCTGTGGTCTATTGTGCTTACATGAAAAATAGATTTACAATAAAAAAATAATGAATTTAATCAACCATCATTGCACCTACTGCAAATGTTGAGGGAACAAATAATGCAGTGCATAATTAATTTAATAACATAAGTGCAACATAACATAACTGCAAAAACATTGGATGCAATAAACTGAAAAACTAAACTAAAAGAACTAAAAAGAAGAATAAAAAAACATAAGTGTGTACATGAGTACAGGAATATCACTGATGATCTTAAAACTCATGTATCTGACCAACTGATATAAAAATGTTTAGCACTGGAAGAAGGAAAGGCCCACGTATAACAATTATAACTACAGCCTCCAATGTGACAGTGGGAGTAGAAAGAGCAGAACTTTTCATAGAGTTTTATGAATTTTGCACATACTGTCGAATTCTGGCAAATTCTATGCTATAAATTTGCCATATTCCAACCATGGCAGATATCTGTTTTGACAACTCTAGACACCTTTTGTTGTGTAAACATTGTTTATGACATCCTCACCTTCAACAGTAACCCCAACCACAACATCAAGCATCACACCAACTGGGCCACCCACTAGTGTACCAACTACAAAACCAACCACACCATCAACCAAACCACCAACTGACGAGCCAACCACATCACCAACAACACCACCTGCTACGCCAACAGCTCAAACAACCACAAGACCATTCATGAAAGCGGAACCGTTGAAGTGCCAAAATGGTGGAACTTTCAATGGTATTGACTGTACATGTCTTATTGGATTCAGTGGAAGAATTTGCCAGTTCATTGAAACTCTTGTGCCAGGTAATGTTAATTGTATGCAAGCTATGTCCTTTTTCAGTTTCACTAAAAGTTACAGAGCACAATTTTTGCATTCAGTTATTGTTCTTAACTGTTCATTTATGACGTTCAATATATTTCACTCTCATTGCAGATACATTGGACAGGTCGGTCAAGGTTAATTTGGTGATCAATCAGGAATTTAATGAAAACTATGAAGACGTATCATCATCTGAATACAAAAAGTTTGTTCGAAACTTCACCCATCAGGTAAATTAAATCAGACATGATGGATTACAGCTATAACAACAGCTATAACAACTATATTGGACACACCAAATCAGTAATTCCATTTTACAGTTAACTCTATGCCATTACTTGCACTAAAAAAGAACACTTTGTGTTATGTTACTATTTCAGATGGAGACATATTACCGGGAAAAGAAGATAGCACACTTTAAAGAAGTGCTAGTGACTAGAGTCAGGTAATGTACAACTGTATGTATTATAAGTGGCCATCCCAATAGACTAGATAGGTATATACCTGCTTGTACAAAATGTTTCATGTTAATACAATGGTGCTTAAAATTGTATAATGGTTTTTTAATTTCCTCTATTGTTTGTTCTTCTTAGCCGTGGAGGCCCATTGGGCAGATTGTCAGATAACACTGTGGAAGAGGTAAAGAAATTTAAACACCTTCACTGCAGGATATTGAATCAGAGATCAGATATTAACTCCAGCCATTAATTTTACTTTCTTTATTTCAGATGAGATCATCAGATGAAGCCATGGCTACCTACAGTGTCAATCCAAGAGCAGACAGGTAAATAGAGCGTAGACACCTTTAAGGATCTTAAAATGATAATGTCCAAATCAACTCATTTGACATACAGTATAAGCCTATGTTATGCACTCGGAAACTTTGCATGTTGGCAGCCTCAGATGGAAACAACAGGCCTTTTTTTCATGGATGAGCATGAGCAGGGCTCAAGTCATTACCTGACCTTGAAATTTGTTTTGTCCATTTGCATGGTATGTTGATGCCAAGTGCACAGAGTTAATATAGTCTGTGGTACATTCAACCATTCTGTCAAGGTCAGGGTCCTTGCTTTTATCATTTATCTGTGACTCCAACAGGACATTCCAATCTGTGCACTCGAAACAGTCTTTTAGAGACTCACTGGCCTCCGGGGTCCAGTTCCTGAATGAGTGGGTGGTTGCAGCCTGCCTCGGTATACAGGGTTTGTAGGAAGGCTGAAGAAAAACCAGCTTATGATCTGATCTGCCAAGTGGTGGTAGAGCTGAAGCAGTGTAGGCCTCCTTGACATTTGCATACAACAGATCCATTGTCTTATTTTCCCTTGTGTCAACATACTGAGTGAAGCCAGTCAGGTGAGAAGTGAGAGTGACATGGTTAAAATCCCCCGCTATTGCAATGAATGCATCAGGGTGCTGGGTCTATACTCCCGCAACAGTCTCGTGGACGACGTCACACGCGACTGCAGGCTCTGCTCGCGGTTGAATGTAAACAACAATGGTGACGATGTGTCAGAACTCCCTGGGTACATAGTACGGTCTAAGACCAACTGCCGACAGTTCAATATCCCGACAGCAGATCTTCTCCTTCACTGTGATGTGACCGCTATTGTTCAATAGCAGAACCAGTCCTCCACTTTTACTCTTTCCACTTGCTCTGGCGTCCCTGTGCAGCAGAGGTTGTACAAAGGCAAGCTGTAGGGCTGCTATCATGAGTGAAAGGGCACCATGAGCGTGTCTCAGAACCACATCTGTTTCTGGCACAGCATCAGTCCGCTGTCATGTTGCATTTTATTAACAAGAGTGAACTAAGTAGTACTTAGAGCAAATGTGCAGCAATGAACATAAATACAAAAAAAAAAGGAAATAAAAAAAATGTACATAAATATATTTCAGTTAATCAGTAGAGATATTTAAATCAGCAGGAGCGTCAGTCTACCTTTCTTCACACCATTACACCACCACCAGCCTGGACTGTTGACACAAGGCAGGTTGGGTTGAGCTAGCAACATGAGTCAATCTGCATTTCTCACTACATCATCATCTCACCTCGCCTCATAGTGGTCCCATGAGACTCTGTCCTTTTATTAATTACCAGCATGTTCATCCGTTTTTTAATGTGTCTGCCAGAAAGTTATGTTGTTGTTGTTGTTTATGTTGAAAATTTGTTTTGTTGTGTATGTCTTGGTGTGTTTCTGTACTTCACTTGCACTTGTTCTAATTTACTGCAACCTTTGTTCTATACCTAAATGTGTATACTTTTTTAAAATGCAAATGGGAATTTAGCTGAAACTAATGAGATGAGAAGAAAAGATTGAGGAAAAGGTGGAAAATAAATGGAATTATATTTTTATGTCTGATTAATGACTAAAGTCTTCAAGCAGTGTCCAGACTGATTTGCATAAACTGAACTATAGCTCCTCACTTATGTATTTAGGCTGATGAAACAGGTGTATTTAGTCACAACAACAATGAAGGAAATGAGAGGAAATATATTATGAGAATCTCAGTAACATATTTTGAATTGCAAAATAATGAATAATCCTGTATTGAAATTCTCTCTGCCTCAGTGTTAATGTCTTCCATGATGTGGTCTTGGGGATTCCAAACAACGCCAGCTCTGATCAACTGTATGATGATGACTTTGTAGCAGTGAAGGATGCTGTTAATGAGCTTGTTGGTTGCACAGTAGGTAAGACAGAAAATAAGTTCATACATAACCACATATAGAATGCCCTGCTAACGAGCCATGAGATCAGAACCAAGTTCATTCAAATAACAAGAGTTTGATCAGAAACAAACATTAAGTTTGTTACAATTTCCTTTACAACTCTGCCTTGAACCTTTTTCCTTTTCCTCCAAAACTGACATTTTTATGTTGACAACATATAACATATTGTGGTAGTCACACACATTGAAAACTCATTTTGTCTTGTCTGAATTTTCAGATTGTCCTTACAATGTGACAACTACACCCATAGTGGATAAAACTAAGGTGGATGTGGGATGTAAGTATGACTTCACTGTAGTTTAAAGTTGATGTTGATGCCCCAGTTTGTTTTGTGACATCTTCCCATTTTCATGCCTGAGTAATTCATTACATTCCTTCATGTGTTCAGTTCAATTAATTGATTGAATTGATTTTTGATCAGTTAGGTGTTGTAAGACCTGTACAGAAAGCTGATAGCCATGTATTTCAGCCCTATAAAACTCTTTGCTGAGCTGTGCAGGGAGTGTACAGTGGCTTTATCAGAGCTTTCTTACTGATAACTGCTATGAGCTACTGCTGGAGAGAGGGCTGATGAGAGCCAAGACTGTTTTTATGTTACCAAACTTACTGTCAGCCACTGAACATGAGCATCGCAGCCTTGAGCAGTGTTACACACTCACTCAGTTCTGTGTGACAAAGTTTAACTTGCTTTAAGTAGTGCACCCCTCAGGGCTTACTGTAGCCGCAAAGCCGTACAAACCGTATACTCAACTTGACTCAGTTAATACTGATACCAGCTCTTGTACAGTTTGAGTTTTAAGTGTGTTTTACTTTAACAACAAGTATGATCTGTGTGGAGATTCAAACATAAAGCTAAAATGAATTTTGTGGTGCTACTGTGCAATGCAACAAGTTTTACAAAACCTAAACAGTTTCTCACAAGCTCCAATTCGCTTTGGTACTTCTTGTGTGTGTTGTTCATTGAAATATACACTCGATGACCACTTCAGGTACACACACATACCAGCCTGCTAATATAAATAGCCAGCTTCTCCAAATAGTGAATCATGTTGCTGGAATTGAGTACTTAAAGCATCAGATAAGAGATGTGGTAAAGTTCGTATTAACCTTGGAATTATTTTTCTCTCCAGCTGTATGTAAAAGGTCGGTGAGAGATCCAGTTGTTGCTTACTACTACCAAACTGTGTCTGTTGATGGAGTTCTCACATGTGTGACTGTATGCAACAGTCTACATTCACGTCCTAAAAGATGCTACAATAAGGGACTCTGCATAGTGCACAAGGACACTGGACCTCTTTGCGAGTAAGCTAACTGTGTTGTCACTTTGATGGTTTTAAAAACTGATGAACTCTTTTGTGTACTGCTTCTAGGAACCCAGAGCCTTGATTTCACATGTTGAAAAAAGGCTCTGTCTGTTTTGGTTTTGCCTACTATCAAGCTAACTGTCACTGATGATGATTGAGATGGAAGCGTTAGAGCCTCGAACATGGGAATACTTGAATACTATATAGATTACTTTAAGCAGTGCAGGTAGGATTTACGTTGGGGCTTACTGCAGCTCTGCAAATTCTCTGCTGAGATCATTCAGCATTTCTGCAAGTCGGTGTGCTCGACTGACCTGGCACACTGGTGATACTGGCTCCTGTACTTACTCACTGCCCTCAACACTTCCTGTGCAAACAGAATTGGTACCTCAGATTTAGCACAAAGTAAAAACTTATAAGACATCCACTAAGAGGCACAGCTTGTGATGGTGGCTCCAGCAACAACAACAACTTACCCCCAACCTGGAGGGAGCAGACTTGGAGGTGTTGACCTCGCCGCTTCACGCTCTGGAGGTCATGTTCTGATGATGCAGAAAAGCACATCAGCTGTGAAAAGCAGAGATGCAATTCTGAGGTTCCCAAACTGGAGACGCTCCCCACCTCAGCTGTGCCTTCAGATCCTGTCCGTCGATATCATCAACAGGATCAGCTACAACAGATAAACGTAGTATAAAGAGTGGAAAAAGTCCAACTTAGGAGGAGGTTGGGTGGCTGGATGAAAACACCGGATTTTCACACAGACAGGTGTTCGATGCCTGACTGAAACCAGTAGTTTGTGTTGTTTCTTTTACCTATGACTGTTCCACAACCTTAACCATGTTGTTATTATTGGAACCATGGCAACAAAGGTCGTCTAATCTTAAGGAAGTATTTATTTAAATCCAAACCACAATCTTTTCCTAAATTAGATGTTTCCATGGGTGATTTAGAAGATAGTGACATGAGTCCTTTTCAATATTCAGCTCTCCACCCATTAGTCCCAGAATGCTGATACGCATTGTAGGAGTTATATTTTTCATTTTAGACTTTGCTGCCCTCTATTGGATGTAACAAAAGAAGACAAATTTTGACAGACATTACACAGATTTTCCCTTTTCAGTGTGTTTCTGCCTTTATGTTTAGATCACATCTGATACATACAATCTTGAAGGAGGCAGATCATGAAATGACCATAATGGCATAAAATCTGCAAAATAAATTAAAAATGAATTCATCTTAAATGACTGATGTATTCATGAAACCATGTTCAGTTTTAAAACAGCATAAAGTAAACTGGACAGAAAATATTTAGATTTTCATGGTCATGTTATTTTTAATATTTTGTTTTTGATCAAACTTTCTTTGTGTTGCCTTATTGGACTTGTTCAATGCAGCAGTTCACCGTTGTTTAACTTATGTCTTTCTCTTCTGTTCCAGGTGTCAAACTACAAATTCCACCTGGTACCTGGGCCACGACTGTACATTCCCTATACAGAAGATTCCTTTCTACGCAGGGTTAAGTGTGACCCTTGTTTGTCTGCTGGTGACTGTGGTAGCCTTGACTGCATGCGTGCTGATGAGCGAACACAACCAAACACAGTAAGCTTTTTTCCAGCCATTAGAACCTCAGATCCATCTGTGAAGTGTGCATGGTTCTTTAGATTTCAGATTATGTTTAAATAATAAGAGAATAATGCAAAACTATGATTTTTCTTTCTGAGGAATTAGGGACATAAACAAGTCAGTCAGGCTTTATTTGCACTATATGTAAAAAATCAACTCCTCTTATTAAGTGATTATAACGTATCACTAAAAAGTCTATTTCAGGTGATACAGTGAGAAAAGCAGTTTACAATATCAGCTTTGTACAATAATAGTCCAAATATCTAACTATAAATGGAAGAATCTCTGACTGTCCGTCCGTCTGTCTGTCCTTCCATTTTCTCGACAACCACTCATTTGATCCTCTTCAAACTTGGCAGATGTATTGTTGAGGACCAGAGGAAGGGCAGTGTCAACTGTGATGAGTTTTTGGATGAGTGGTTTTCGAGAAAGCTTCAAACATTTCTTTTCTATATGTTACATGACATGAAGAAATAAATGAACACAGGACATAGTGAAGAGGAACATATTTTATATGCATTTTTGAAATGAGAGCTGCAATGATGAAAAGTTTCCTCTTTGTTTTGCAGGACAGGAGACAATAAAGAGAAGCTGGTGGACCAGTGGATGAAGGAGGACTTTAAATGGTCCAGATCCAACAGCTCAACTGACATACATAATACTGGTAAATTTATTATGGACTTCAGACACACACTTAATTACTACAGTGGGTGGTGAATGGCTGGAATATTTTGTGTGTGTTGGAGGGGGGAAGGTGCTGTGTCCCTATTAAACACCCATGTTCCGACATGCTGACAAAAACCAGATGACAAAACCAAAAACCAGCAAACAAATGTCAAAACATTCAGTCCACTGATATCAACTTCGGAAAAATAGAACAGAAAAATGATAGACCTCTAGTTCCACTATATCTGTGTAGTGTGCGCTTGAAGTTAGCTGTGTCAAGTGAATGACATAAATAAAGAAGAAAGTGAAAGTTTGGTCACAATTATGTGTAGATCTGTGTGTTGGTCATCCTTTCATCACTTTACAAACATGAAATTTATTCTGGTGGATGTGTGTGTGATTCTCTCATAACCACTAACTGTTGTACTATTTTCAGGAGCGTACAGAAACCCTTCATTCACACATGAAGAATCAGGCAGGCTACCTGTACCTGTCTACCAGCCGACTGCAGCTTACACACAGTCCAGCCCATCAGCGAGCATTTATTCCCCATCGCAAACAGGAAATAATACTCAATTTTCTCATGGCAGTCAGGCCATACCCCACAGAGACTTGTCATCCAACCTGCCGGTCAGTGCATCTCTGCAGAAACACAGAAGATCAGTGTTCAGTGGTGTGTGAGCACACTGAAGGTTTGATCATGTCAATAATTCTTTCTTTGTTTCTCTCCCTCCACAGATGAGGATAAGCAGGCCTCAGATCAGAATTTCCTCGGACGCCTGAGCAGGGCATTGCAAAGCGACTGGACCTCAACTATGTTTTCAAACTGATGACAACTTGCACTGTTCATACCAGCTAAATTGTAGATCTTTGTATTATTGCTTGATTTATTTATTGATTTCTTAAAATGACAGCAGCCATTTATTTATTGATTTCTTAAAATGACAGCAGCCAAAGTGCATATATACTGTGTATTCCTGATTCTATTGAACAGCCCTGTCATTAATGGTACCTTTATAGAGCTTCTTATGCTCAGTTTTGTTGACACCGTTTCTGAGTGGTGTCATCTTAATGGCTGTAGTTAGTGGTGGTGTTGTAATTGGATGGAGAGATGTTACTTACATCTAACAAAGTCCTCGTGTACCTCTTCAGTTCTCAGGCACTTTGATCGGGTGTTAAGTAGTTAATAAGTCCTTATTTATGTGAATTGAATTGTTGGGACACAAACAAGCCAGTGACCTACAGCTGATAATGATCTCACATCAAAACACACACAACCAGTGAAACAATGACATCAAAAAGTTAAAACTGTACACATCACATCAGAATGTAACTGACTGAGACAGTAAATGAGTAGCTCACTACCTAATAAACTAAGCACTGGTTTGTACTTTAAATAAGAATGTTTACTGGGCAAACAAGCTCCTTCAAACCTGATGTTTCTGCCGGATTTCACATTGTCAAGTACAGATGTTTGTCTCTGTCAGCCAATGAGGATAAAAATCTGAGGCAGAGAGACATTGGAGGCAGAAGGTAGTGCAGAACAGGACACAGAATACACAACATGAATAAATTGTGATTTGGCACTATGACAGTTGTTTTGGCATTCATGGTTTGGATGCACTTTATGTAAATAAAAAGTTCCAGTTGACAAAAAGAGAATTTTCTGTGTCAGAATGAGTCATTCAAACTAAATGTATTTATATATTTACTACTCTTTCGAAGACAACACTTCCTGTCTGAAATTAAAAGCCCTTCAGTAGACAGAATCAGATCGTTTGCTAAAAGCCTTTTATTGTGAAACATTTGCAGGACCATGTGGAAAATTCTGAAACTCTCACAGTTCCCATAAGATGAGTTATTGTAACTGATGCGACCTTGTGGCCATTGTATGTTACTACAACATTCAGTTTGGCTGGAACATATACACATGTGCTGCTGACTGAAAAATGTTTGGGTCTTCAGCTGGTTTCGTGACCAACATGTGTAATACTGTCCAGCTATGTGCTGCTCTTTGTCAAAACAGGCCTGAGTCAAGCTCATCATGAAGCTAATGCTATCGCTAATGAATGTAGACAAAATCATGCATGTCAAACTTTCTCACGACTTTAACTGGTGACTGCAATTCTTTATATGTAATTAAATGCTCTTTTATTTTATTTAATTACCAACAATTCAACATATTGCAGCCACTGGCTCTTATCTAAAATAATGAATTCTAGGACATTGCCTTAATGATTCGACATGTTATCTTTCTCCTATCCTTTTTCAAAATAATTTACAAAGTCCATCATAAACAAAGTATATGAGGGTTTGGACCATTTGCACTTTCAATAATTATTATTAGATTAACCAAAACAGATTTGATAGAAGATTGATAAAAGAATCTAATGTGGAAAAACTGCCCGGGGACAGTATGGATGTTAATGGATGGACATAGATGTTAATCCAAAAATCTTTACTTGCAGAACATGTAAAAAACAAAAGTTCATGTTAAAATCTGAATCTATTCTGTAACAAAGTTTTGAGTTGAGTTTTCTGATAAGATTCCTTAGCTTGGGAGTTGAGTCATTTTCACATATGAAGAATCTGTGTCTGAATTCATACCACCCAGCATTTGTCGAATTTTCTATGGAACAAATCCAGCTCCTCCTTAGGGTGGGTAAGAAGAAATCATAGTACATTAAAATGTTCTATATTAAATTAACTTCATTACATAATTTCTTTTCAAACAATTTACGTCAAACACTTTCATTTTACATGTACAATTCCAAGGGATTTAACTTCTTGTTTCACATGTATGAATTGGAAGTCAAATTCAGGTTTACACTTCACTCCACCAACACCATTATCAGATTTGCAGACGTCACCACTGTGGTTGGACTCATAACTGGAGGAGATGAATCAGCGTTCAGAGACCAGCTCCAGAAGCTGTGTCAGAGTGGTGTTCTACGAACAACCTGACACTCAACACCAAAAAAAACAAAGAAATGGTCATCAACTGCAGGGGGGCACAGAGTGGACCCTGCCCTGCTCTACATCAACAGGGACTGTGTAGAGACGGTTTCAAATTCTTTGGAACTCATATGACAGAGAATCTCTCCCTTCAGCTGTGGACAATCTAAAGGAGAAGCTGCTGGTGGCCTTCTTCCTCCCCGCCATTGAGAGTATACTGGCATACTGCATCGGAGCACCTCAGCAGAGCCAGGAAAACGATTAAGGACCCCTTCCATCTTGGACATCACCTGCTCAACCTCCTGCCCTCTGATAGGCAGTACAGTTGCATCAAAAGCCAGACTAACAGATTTAAGAGCCATCAGAACTCTAAATTCCATAAATATATACACATGATTTTATTATTCAGTGTAAATAATAGCTCACTCAGCAAAGCACTTTTCTATTTCTTTTAAAGTATTCATTATATTTTAAGTGCAATGTTCTTTTTAAGTGCAATATTCTTTTTGTGTCTTTTCTGTTAGCACTGATCAGGAATAGCACTCCAAATGTCAGTGTCATTGTATATTTTGTATGATGGCAATAAAGGCTTTCTGTCTTATTCTATTCTATTCTATTCTATTCTATTCTATTCTATTCTATTCTATTCTATTCTAATCCCAAGAATGGGATCACTAATTTACAGAAAACTGTTTTTTAAAAATATGATGAAAGGAAAAGAATAACAGCTTTTCTTTTTTTCAGTTACTGATGAACCCACAGAAACTAAATGTAACATTTGAATATCAAAGTGAAGGAGGAGCACTGGGCAGCTTGACCTATGAACCAAAATGTGATAGACCGCACACACACACACACACACACACACACACACACACACACACACACACATAACAAACACACACACACACACACACACACACACACACACACACACACACACACACACACACACACACACACACACACACACACACACACACACACACACACACACACACAAACACACAGTTTTTGAGAAGACAAAAGTGAAACCACCTTTATATAAAGTTTAAGTTACTTACTTTAGACCAGTCCTCACTCTCGTTTTATTACCTCGCTGGTCTTTGACCCTTCAGTAATGAGGCAGTGGATTGTGTCCTGTTTATTCAACACTTGTCATCGCTTGCGATTATACTACAGTTATTGTCTTTGACATCTGATAAGGTGTGTCATATATGTAACCATTGTAAAATCCTTGTCCTCTGTTTGACAACTTAGGACAAGGATTTTACAATGCACTAATATAACACTTAACCAAAACCTGTAGCTGTCCTTCACCTAACATCAAAACATAAGGTTACTTATTATTTATTTCATACTGGAAAACAAAGATAACTAATAAATAATTGGAACACAAAGATAAAATCATAAAATACCAAAATAATTCAAATGAAGACAATCCAGAAAATAAAAATAGAATAAAAAAGGTACAGAATTGAATTAAAAGCCAGATTTTGGACACACCTTCTAATTCAGTGGTTCTTCTTTATCATTTTCTACATTGTAGATGCTGAAGGCATCACAACTAGGAAATAACACATATGGACTTATGTAGTAAACAAAAAAGTGTAAACAACCACAACTATTTTAGATTCTTCGAAGTAGCCTCCTTTTGCTTTGATGACTCCTTTGCACACTCGTTCTCTCAGCCAGGTTCATGAGGTCTTCACCTGGAATGGTTTCCAACAGTCCTGAAGGAGTTCATATATGTTGAGCACTTGTTGGCTGCTTTTCTTTCACTCTGCGGTTCAACCATTCAACTCATCCCAAACAATATCAGGGGGGTTTAGGTCAGGTGATTGTTGAGGCCAGGTCATGTGATGCAGCACTCCTTCAGTCTCCCTTTTGGTTAAATAGGCCTTACAGAGCCTGGAGGTGTGCTGGGCTATTGCCCTGTTGAAAAACAAATGATGGTCCCACGAGGCACAAACCAGATGAGATGGCATGTTACTGCAAAATGCTGTGGTAGTAAGTGTGCCTTTAATTTTGAATCGCCCCCCACAGCATCACCAGCAGAGCCCCCTACATCATCATACCTCTTCCTCCATGCTTCATGGTAGGAACCAAACATCTCTAATTTGGACTCAACACACCAAAGTACTGATCTCCACTGGTCCAACATCCAGTCCTTGTGTTTCTCATCTTCTTTTTGGCCTCCCTCAGTAGTGGTTTCTTTGCAGCAGTTCGACGGCGAAGGCATGATTCACACAGTCTCCTCTGGACAGTTGATGTTGAGATGTGTCTGCTACTTGAACTCTGTGAAGCATTCATGTAGACATGGTAACTAGCTCTACAGCAGAGGTAAGTCTTGGTCTTCCTATCCTAGGGCGGTCCTCATGAGAGCCAGCTTCATCAGTGCGTTTGATGGTTTTTACAACTGCACTTGAAGATTCATTCAAAGTTCCGGCTCAGCTTCATGTCTTAAAGTAATGATGGACTGTCGTTTCTCTTTACTTAGTTGAACAGCTCTTAACAAAATATGATTTAGTACAGGTTTTTCTTTATTTTATTTTGTCTACTTTCTACATTGTAGAACTGAAGACATCAGAGCTATGAAATACATATGGAATTATGTAGTAAGCTCAAGAGATTTTTTTTCCATTGCTCGTTTTTAAGTTCACAATAATGGAAAGTCACCTGGTGTTGGCCAAGCAAGTCTCAAGTCATATGACTCAAGTTCTCACCTCTGCATCTTAGTATCTATCAGCGGATGGAGTTGGTCAGTTGACATTAACATGGCTCATGTCATGTGACCTCAGTATGGACTCTCAGCCACATGACAAGTAGATGTATATGAGTGAGTGGTAACCCTCTGCCTCTGATGATGTGAGGCTTAGAATAGCAACTGACTGAATGAACATCAGGTGTCTGTGGACACCAGATCAAAACCTCTCACAGCATCCCAGAAGAAGAGCTCAATATATTTGAGACAAACATGTTCTTGTGGAACGATTTTTGTGGACGATGACTACTGCCCCCACATTAAGCCGGGAACAGTCCTGTAAGTGTTCTAAGTGTGCTCCTAATTCATTTTATGACACAGTAGTTTTGGAGCCAGTGGTCAATGTCCATCATAGAGTCTTATCTCGGCAAACCGTTAATCAATATAACCGATCCCTGCAGCCTGGTGATATCAGCAAGAATGTTGTTGAACCAATTCCAAAATGAGCGCAGTTTCCTTGTGGTTTCAGAGAATGGACTCTGAATTAAAACTGCCACTTTCAATTCTCAAGAACATGAGTTTGAACTTTGTACAGTGCTTTGTATTGGGAAAGGCCTCAGGTGATTGTGAGCGTTAGCATGCCGATGTTAGCATGCTGATGTTAGCATGCTGATGTTAGCGTGTAGCTCAAAGCATGTGACTGTGAGCTCATAGTCTTGTTCACCAGTTTGTGTGTAGAAATGTTTTTTCCAGTTTTTCCCATGACAACCCAAATAGTGTACATCCAAAACCAGAGCTGACATTGTTTGTAGCGAGATCGTGAGGGTGTGGAGGACGGGGTTGTGAATGGGTGGTAGACTTACTGACTCATACAGGAGATCAGACACTGCGTCCCTCACAGACCATTAATTTTAAATGTTGTGGTTACTGTAACCATGATATTTCCCTAACCTTAACCAAGTATTTATCTAACCTGATGATGCCTTCGCACCAAATTTGTTCCCTAACCATGACCGTTGCGTAGTTGTACACAGATGTTTGCAGGAAGCAAGACTTTAAAAGATGTAGTCACTGAATGTGATGTAGAGTTCTGCAATATGGTTCAACATTCACCTTCTTGTCTAGAAAAAGGGTCAGAAATACATCATTACCAGTTTTTCCTATAAAATGACTGAACTAAAATCCACACTTGCAGCACTGAGCCTTGCTTGAAGCAGGTATAATCGATTGATTTTAGACTGTGACATGTGAGAGGGGTTGTTCATCCTGATGTCCCTACAGAGAATTATCATCTGCAGCTCCGCTTTTAGCTGCAGATGTTTTCAGAGAAAAAGTGTGTTTGTGAAATACTTTCCCTGATCGGCTCAGCAGACAGAAGTGGAGGATTAAGTGGCTAAAGAAACCAAAGTGGCCAAACAAATCAGTTATTGTAGGTTTAAATACTTCATACACAATCAGTAAGACTTCAGTGGAAAGTTATGATAGACAAGTGACACAGAGGTGTTGTCCTTGTTCTGTGTATCAGTAAGCAGTAAGGTAGCCACCGTCCTCTGCAATGGTGCAATGATTTACAGTGCACCTGTAAAAGAATGGAGTGGAGATGAGGAAAGGTGTCATAAACTTGTGCGTCATGTCTGTATCACGCTAACACTTATTCCTCTTATCTCAGTCAGTCCTACCATCCATATCCTTTCTCTACACCTTAGCAATTGCTAGGTGGGGCTAATCCACTGACAGCACTTCACAGTGGACATAGTACACTCTGATGAAGACGGATGTGGCCATTTAACATATTCAACTTTTGGATTTAAGCATTTTGTGTCACTTATCGTCCATCATTGCCTGGAATAATCTGGTCATGGCTTTTTCTTCACATTTCCTGATTATCTCAGCTTTACTCATCTGCTTATGTCCAGCTGATGGTAAGATTCATGAAGATTTTCCACTTATGTTACTGTTTCAAGTAGAAATACTGAACAAAAAAATATTTTTATTTTTTATATCATATTGCTATTATTGTGACAGATTTTGAACAGGAGAGGATTAGGGCCGTGAGTGTGTGAGCCACGTATTTTTTAGAATTGAATCTCAGAATTCTGAGATTAAAGTCCGAATTCTAAAAAGAAAAAGAAAATTTCGCATGTGGATCTAATTCTCTTCCGTAATTTTGTAATACGATCAAGATTTTAGTTGGACTAAGTTTAGTTTTTAGTTTAGTTTTTCATTTCCACTGAAATAAATTTAAAAATAATGATGATGTGATTATTGTTGTGTCTGTACCAAACAATCATGTTCCTTTACATCGGGAGAATATGATCTGTAGGCCGGGGCGTCTCTGTAGCACCACAGCGCTTCATTCGTTGATTTTATCTTTATCAAAAGAGCTGCAGCTCCTGTGATTTGAATATTTCACTTGGTTGTAATGAGATTTAGATTTTGATTAGCTTTAGGCTAAATCAACATTTTATTCATGTTTGCTAGTGTCTTTGTTATACTTTGTAATTTTCACTACAAATGATGCCACATAAAGTGTAAAATGTGTCTAATATCTTTAGACTTGTCTGTTAACAGCTGTTACAGCCATGCATGGTAGACTAACTCTTGTTGGTTTTTACTAAAGTTTAGTTCATTTTGAATAAGAGAATTATTGGAGTCCTTTTAGAAGGTTTATCCTTGTATTCATATTCATTTTTACAGCTGATTTAAGCAGAAACAGTTGCTGATTTTGTTTTACCTGCCTCACGCAACAGGCACCAAGGGCTTCTGCTTACATAAACGGCATTAATGCACTAGCTTGAACTATAGATGACTGTTACATTTATTGTATCAGAAACTAAAAACACTCTCCATCCAACAGCTCAGCTTGGATACTAAATCTAACTCTCTCCTCACCAAGTAGAAGGATCCTCTAGAAAACACAAACCCTGAATGTTTATCTCAATTCAAAGGTTTAAATTCAACATAGATGCCGAATTAACATTATTTACTGTTTTTCATAAACATAATAAAACATCGTAATGATTTGGACATTATATTCTGCTACTGTGATGATGTGAATATGCTACAGTAAATATAAAAGTGGCTCCAGCCCACACTTAGCCTACCAGATATCCTGCTAGTAACCGCTTCTTTTTTGTCACACTGTTGCCATCTGCTGGAGCCGGTAATGGCTGATGTGGTAATAGATAAGTACGTCCTATGAGTCTGCCATACTACAGCTTTCTAAACAGAAATAAGTTGCATAAAGCCAGAAGTCATAACTTAAACCTTTTTAAAAACTTGATTTTCCTGATTTGTAATGAAATGTAATCTCCAGAAGATTGGTTGCTGAGGGAGGTGGTATAAGGAGAATCAAGTTAGCACCTGTGTAGTTGGGGAATAGCTTTTCAAAAACTGATGTGACACATTTAATCATTTTAAACACAGTGTACTTTAGAAATCTCAATTTTATTTGTGCCCTTGGTTTTGTAGTTTGTTGGTGATACTCATAGCCTTGAAGTCTGTGTAACATTTGACTTTATGGACGAAGTATTCAGATCCTTTAACTAGGTAAGGCCAGCTACCAGCTGAGACAAACCAGCCTCTCATCTCTCTACTAGCAGTACCTGCTCGTAGTGAATGACAGCAGCAGCAGAGGGAGGAGGACAAAGGACAGGAGGAAGGACTGACTGTGTTCTTCATTCTGTCTAAACTTAACTTGGTATTTTTATGTATTTTGATATATATTATTTATTTTACTGACATGTTTACAGAGAAATATTGACTTTATAATGACTTTGTTGTTGTGAACATCACTGTTGCTGCTCTAGAAACCGTATTTAATTGTATTTATAACATTAAGAAATTCTAGTCCCGTTCCAAATTTATTCTTTTTTAATAAATGATAATGATAAAAATACATTTTAGTAATGAAAAAGAACCAGTGCTACTGTATAAATGTGATTTTCTCCAGGAAAAGTGCTTGTTTAGATTGATCAACTAATTGGTAAAATAGTCAATAGATTAAATTATAGAAAAATAGTCTAGAGTAATCACCGTCGTTTCTTTCGAGACAATGAGATAGTTAACCTGTTATCATGAGAAAAATGAGCTGTTATCAAGAAAACAAGATATTTTTCCTTTTGAGATAATGGTATTAAAAAATAAACAACAGCTGTTTGACTCCACAATAAGATGCTGAGAAAATCGACAAAGGAGTAATGTTGTCTTCATCATGTTACTTGTATCAGCTCCACCAACACAAATAGGCCTGTTAGCATTCAAGTGACAGATTCAATTCTTCCAAGCAACACAAACAACTGCACATTGGCTTCTACTTTGTTTAGGTCTACACATCGTTTTACATATATTACATGTTTGGAGGCTCATAATCGAATTATGATGGCCCAAGGTATTGGCTAGAAGGAAATATTACTCATTATATTATGTTAACTTATATTAAACCATGTTTCTTTGCTACACTGAGTGATGGGCTAAACAACACACCCACAACACCACCGTATCTCATACTGCTCCATTGGCTGATGAGCTGATAGATCAGCTCATTACTGACTCACAATCAGCTCACCTCATCAATCACATATAATCCCTTTAGAACCCTTATAGAGCCCTGTTAAGCAGGTGGGGCAAGATGAGGATTCCTGCAATAACCATGAGTCCTAGGAAAGTGTACAAGTAATCCTGATAAAGAACCATAAAAACAATGATGAGGGTGCACCAATTTTACAATTCACCTACAAGGTTACGTCATTCAATTAAGCAATATCACATAAGAGGGAGTGCTAGGGCCTGTGGCCTCATACCTAAAACCGAACCACAGCTGTGCTGATAACCAGTAGCTACAAAGTCCCCTCTTGTGCAGTATTAGATAGATAGATAGATAGATAGATAGATAGATAGATAGATAGATAGATAGATAGATAGATAGATTCCCTTGTGGGACAGTCAACATACTGAGTGAAGCCAGTCATGTGGAGGTAAGAATGGCATGGTAAAATCCAAGTAAAATCCAAAAAGTAGTTTACGCTATTTACATACATGCTTTTTCTTCTGGCTCACTGTCGATGAAACAAATGCTGAAAATGTGCAACAGCGCCTCTGTGGTCACAAAATCTGATGGGTGACTGATTTTGGTGTAACAATTACTGACTTTCAGAAATCAAAAATCCATCCATCTCAGCCTGTTTCCACTCTGGACTGACAAGTTGCATTGGCAATGCAGCCGGCAAAGGCTGATGCTGATCATTTACTGTACATTCCGCATATAATACATGCATATATGATTTCTGTTAAGATAGTCCCAGGAGTTATTTTCTTCATATATAGAAACTTCTTCCTGGCTGCTTTGTTTATTTTGGTGAACAAGACGCACCCTCCTGTTCACAGACCTGCCCCAGTGTGATAGTGACGACCACTCAACTTGCCTCCAAGGAAAAACACACTGTGCCATTAGTCTTATTTGTTCCATATCTCTAACTCTGAAATCTGTTAAATGGAGCTAGAATTCATACAACTTCAAAGGCCTGGTAACAGTAAAACACCTAATTGTGCATTAGAGAATTCAAACATCAAATGCCTGTGTAAATCTGAAATATTTCAAATAAAATTGGAAAATAATAATAATACTGATAATTACAACTTTTGGAGGTTGGGCCGGTAAACATATTCTTGGGGCTGGTAGGATTCAGACATACCGGCACAACTTGACCAGTAGAAAAAGTACATTAACATTGAACTGTGAATATTTAAAGACATTAAAATTATATACGCATAGACTACTTTCCCAACTGTGGGATACCAAATAGGCGTATATCCAATTAAATTAACTCAGAGATAAAAAATTACTAACTATTACTTTAGTTTATTAGTTTTTTTTTGTTACAATTTCCTTTCACTGTCCAAGGAAAACACTGCAGTAGGCTAGACTAATGCAGTCTTTCTTGAGTAAAAGGGGTCATTGAGTAACCGAAAGGGTTCTGAAAAAACCCTTTATAGGAACCGGGTTTTTCTTGGAACCTCCGAGAAAGGTGCTTGAGGACTCACTTAAATTAAAAGGGGTTTGTCCAGAAGCTGTGACCGGAAGAGAAGTGCTTGCTGTAACCCACTGTGGTGATCAGAGGTTCCTGCAGAAGCTTATAAGTAGTCAAAGGTTCTCAGAAACGTCATCCTATTGAATGGTTACTTCAAGTACCTTCAATATAATTTTAAGTTAGTTGAGTATCCAATTGGATATATGAAGAACCTTTTCTTTCTTTCTTTTTTATTCTTTTTTTTAACAGAGACAATGCATATTAATAACATTTCTGAAAATAGTCCAGGAGTTAGCTGGAAAGGCTAATTTTCACCTGAAGCCCCTTGGCAAGGAATAGTTAAAAATGCACAAATATTATGAATACATAAAAGCAAAGAGGATACAATCAACAGCAACGGAAACATATACAAAGAAAACCTGCACTACATGAAGAAAAGGCAAGCTCATAGGACAGAAAGAATCAACACTACCATGACAACAAACAGCAAGGAGCATGTAGCATGACAACAACGATCAACAAATAGCAAAATAACAACAATCAACAAATAGCAAGACATGACATAATCAACAAGTAGCAAGGCAACAACAATCAACAAAGAGCAAGACAGCAAACAACATGAAAAATAGTTCACTGTTCTAGTGTTCACAAGTTTGATTTCTAATAAACCAGGCTTTTAATGTTGTGGAAAATGAGTGGTAATTAGCAGTTTCTTATGTGTTGCGGTTATTGTGGAATATTACAATGATGTTATCCTTGTGGCTTCTTGTCTTGGGTTTTATTGTTTGTTTGTACAACGATTCTATTGGCTTTAGCAATGTTTTGTTGACATATTCCCAACTTGTCAGACAGTATGTAATGTGTGGGAGGATCATTGTATTCATGAATATTTTAGCTGCATTAGTGGTCGTGCAGATCATTGTGAAACACAATCTGTAGTTTTTTGTTAAGACTATGATGTCTGGATCTGGTGTTAAGGTTGGTCTTTTTGTGATGATCACATGCTGACTGTGTTTGTAACATTAAGCTGAAGGCAGGACTAAACTAGCCAACTGGTGACTTGTACCATTTCAGCTGCGGCTTCATTTTTGTTTTTGCCATGTACATAGACAACCGTATTATCAGCGTACATCTGGACATTAAAGTCAGAGCAAACTGATGGTAGATCATCCATGTACAGGTTAAACAAAAGTGGGCCCAAAATAGACCCTTGTGGGACACCAGTAGAAGACTTAATAAAAGCTGAGAGTTGGTGGTATACCCTCACACATTGGATTCTGTCTGCCAACCATTATAAGTAAAGGGTTTCTTTAAGCACCAAATATATATTTTTATGTCACTTAAGTACCCTATTGGATATTTGGGGCACTTTTTGTCTTTACAGTGTATGATTGTAGGGGTTTTCATACACTCCCATGGCAGAGGAAAAAAAAGGTAGAAGCAGAACAGGTGCCAAAACAGCTTTGATTGCATGGGCCTCCAAAAAAACATAGGAGTGTACATAAGTTTAGGAGTATCACTAATGATTTTAAATCCCATGTATCTGACCACTTAATATAAAAATGTTTAGCACTGGAGGACATAAAAGCCCACATGTGACAATTAAAACTACAGCATCCAATGTAGGAGTGGGAGTAGATAGAACAGTTTCATAGAGTTTTATGAATTTTGCATATTCTGCTGAATACTGTGCAATAAATTAGCAATATTTCAAGAGTGTCAGATGTGTCTTTTGACAACCCTAGAAGCCTTTGTCTACACAGCATTTGTGGAAAAACATTGTTTATAAAAGAAGTTAAAGGTCACTGTCCCACCACAAATGTTTTCTCACCTTCCAGCTCATGTTATAAAAATAAAGTTCTATTTCATATTAATTGTCATTGTGAAAAACAATATATCCCAAAATTGAACTTTTGTCCTTTTAACTTTTTTTTCCTTTCATTTCACAGAATATTTCTCAATCCATTATCAAAAGTGGTCAAAAACCACGTTGCCTAAAAAGACTGTCGTACCTGTTTCAGTGACCACAAAGCCTGACAAGATAACGATACCACCTGACCGAGTTGCTCAAAATGACAGAGCGAGATCAAAGCCTGCAGAGACAGCATCAGCAACTGAAACAACTGTTACTGATGGAGTAACATCAGAGCCTGCTGCGACAACAGTGGGAACTGAGGCAACTGGTCAGACCGATGCACCAACATCACAGCCTGCAGAGATTACATCAGCAACTGAACCAACTGTTACTGACGGAGTAACATCAGAGCCTGCTGCGACAACAGTGGGAACTGAGCCAACTGGTCAGACCAATGCACCAACATCACAGCCTGCAGAGACCACATCCAAAACTGAACCAACTGTTACTGACGGAGTAACGTCAGAGCCTGCTGAGACAACAGTAGGAACTGAGGCAACTGGTCAGACCGATGCACCAACATCACAGCCTGCAGAGATTACTCCATCAATAGACAAGTTGTTTCAGTTGCTGATGTTAATCTCTGCAGGCTGTGATGTTGGTGCATCGGTCTGAACAGTTGCTCAGTTTACACTGTTGTCACAGCAGGCTCTGACGTTTCTCCGTCAGTAACAGTTGGTTCGGCTTGCTAATGTGGACTCTGCAGGCTAGTGATGTTGGTGCATCGGTCTGACCAGTTGGCTCAGTTCCACTGTTGTCGCAGCAGGCTCTGACGTTACTCCGTCAGTAACAGTTGGTTCAGTTTTGAATGTGGTCTCTGCAGGCTGTGATTGTTGGTGCATCGGTCTGACCAGTTGGCTCAGTTCCTATTTTTGTCTCAGCAGGCTCTGACGTTACTCCGTCAGTAACAGTTGGCTCAAGTTGCTTGAGTGATCTCTGCAGGCTGTGATGTTGGTGCATCGGTCTGAACAGTTGCCTCAGTTATCACTGTTGTCTAGAGCAGAGCTCTGAGTTTACTCCTTCAGTAACAGTTGTGTTCGGTGCTGAATGTGACTCTGCAGGCGTGATGTTGGTGCATCGGTCTGACGTTGGCTCAGTTCCCACTGTTGTCGCAGCAGCTCTGACGTTACTCCGTCAGTAACAGTTGGTTAGTTTTGAATGTGTCTCTGCAGGCTGTGATGTTGGTGCATCCGGTCTGACCAGTTGGCTCAGTTCCTATTGTTGTCTCAGCAGGCTCTGACGTTACTCCGTCAGTAACAGTTGGCTCAGTTGCTGAATGTGTCTCTGCAGGCTGTGATGTTGGTGCATCGGTCTGACCAGTTGCCTCAGTTCCTATTGTTTGTCTCAGCAGGCTCTGACTGTTTACTCCATCAGTAACAGTTGGTTCAGTTTACTGATGTAATCTCTGCAGCCTGTGATGTTGTGCAATCGGTCTGAACAGTTGCCTCAGTTACCACTGTTGTCACAGCAGGCTCTGACGTTTCGCCGTCAGTAACAGTTGGTTCGTGCTAATGTGGTCTCTGCAGGCAGTGATGTTGGTGCATCGGTCTGACCAGTTGCTCAGTTCCCCTGTTGTGCAGCAGGCTCTGACGTTACTTCGTCAGTAACAGTTTGGTTCAGTGTGATGTGATCTCTGCAGGCTGTGAATGTTGTGCATCGGTCTGACCAGTTGGCTCAGTTCCTCTTGTTGTCTCAGCAGGCTCTGACGTTACTCCGTCAGTAACAGTTGGCGTCAGTTGCTGATTGATCCCTGCAGGCTGTGATGTTGGTGCACTGGTCAGACCGATGCACCAACATCACAGCCTGCAGAGATCACATCAGCAACTGAACCAACTGTTACTGACGGAGTACGTCAGAGCCTGCTGAGACAACAATGGAACTGAGCAACTGGTCAGACCGATGCACCAACATCACAGCCTGCAGAGACACATCAGCAACTGACCAACTGTTACTGACGGAGTAACGTCAGAGCCTGCTGAGACAACAATAGGAACTGAGCCAACTGGTCAGACCGATGCACCAACATCACAGCCTGCAGAGACACATCAGCAACTGAACCAACTGTTACTGACGAGTAACGTCAGAGCCTGCTGAGACAAACATGGACTGAGCCAACTGGCTCACCGATGCACCAACATCACGCCTGCAGAGACCACATTAGCAACGAACCAACTGTTACTGACGGAAAACGTCAGAGCCTGCTGGACAACAGTGGAACTGAGCAACTGTTCAGACCGATGCACCAACATCACAGCCTGCAGAGATACATCAGAACTGAACCAACTGTTACTGAGGAGTAACATCAGAGCCTGCTGAGACAACAATAGGAACTGAGGCAACTGGTCAGACCGATGCACCAACATCACAGCCTGCAGAGATCACATCAGCAACTGAGCCAACTGTTACTGACGGAGTAACGTCAAGCCTGCTGAGACAACAATAGGAACTGAGCCAACTGGTCAGACCGATGCACCAACATCACAGCCTGCAGAGACCACATTCAAACTGAACCAACTGTTACTGACGGAGTAACGTCAGAGCCTGCTGGACAACATGGGAACTGAGCCAACTGGTCAGACCGATGCACCAACATCACGCCTGCAGAGCCACATTAGCAACGAACCAACTGTTACTGACGGAGTAACGTCAGAGCCTGCTGCGACAACAGTGGAAACTGAGGCAACTGTTCAGACCGATGCACCACCAACATCACAGCCTGCAGGATCACATCAGCAACTGAGCCAACTGTTACTGACGGAGTAACCGGAGCCTGCTGAGACAACAATAGGAACTGAGCCAACTGGTCAGACCGATGCACCAACATCACAGCCTGCAGAGACCACATTCAAACTGAACCAACTGTTACTGACGAGTAACGTCAGAGCCTGCTGGACAACATGGGACTGAGCCAACTGGTCAGACCGATGCACCAACATCACGCTGCAGGCCACATTAGCAACCGAACCAACTGTTACTGACGGAGAAACGTCAGAGCCTGCTGGACAACAGTGGAACTGAGGCAACTGTCAGACCGATGCACCAACATCACAGCCTGCAGAGATACATCAGCAACTGAACCAACTGTTCTGAGGAGTAACGTCAGAGCCTGCTGAAACAACAATAGGAAACTGAGCCAACTGGTCAGACCGATGCACCAACATCACAGCCTGCAGAGACACATCAGCAACTGAACCAACTGTTACTGACGGAGTACGTCAGAGCCTGCTGGACAACAGTGGAAACTGAGCCAACTGGTCAGACCGATGCACCAACATCACGCCTGCAGAGACCACATTAAGCAACCGAACCAACTGTTACTGACGGAGTAACGTCAGAGCCTGCTGGACAACATGGGAACTGAGGCAACTGTTCAGACCGATGCACCAACATCACAGCCTGCAGAGATCACATCAGCAACTGACAACTGTTACTGACGGAGTAACGTCAGAGCCTGCTGAGACAACAATAGAACTGAGCAACTGGTCAGACCGATGCACCAACATCACAGCCTGCAGAGACCACATTCAAAACTGAACCAACTGTTACTGACGGAGTAACGTCAGAGCCTGCTGCGACAACATGGGAACTGAGCCAACTGGTCAGACCGATACACACATCACAGCCTGCAGAGACCACATAGCAACGGAACCAACTGTTACCGACGGAGTAACATCACAGCCTGCAGAACCACATCAGCACCTGAAGCACGACGCGACTGACGGAGTAACGTCTGAGCCTGCTCAGAACAACAATGGGAACTGAGCCAACCAGCCAGACCAATGCACCAACCTCTCTGCCTGAAGACACCACTTTGAACTACCCCACAGGCCCTACAGAACCAAGAACGTCTGACCCCTCTCATACCAACATTGGGCCTGAACCAAGCACTCCCACTAATCGAAGTAACATCTGAGTCTGCTGAGACCACGTCTACAACAGATCAGCAATCTACTCAACCAACTGGAGCACCATCCTCACCTTCAACAGTACCCCAACCAACATCAAGCATTTTACCAACAGAACCACCCACTATTGTTCCAACTACAAAACCCACCACACATCCCACAACCACCAAACTGAGGAGCCAACCACATCACCAACAACACCACCTGCTACACCAACAGCTCAAACAACCACAAGACCATTTACAACAGCAGAGCCGTTGACCTGCCAAAATGGTGGAACTTTCAATGGATTTAAACTGTACATGTCTTATTGGATTTCAGTGGAAGAATTTGCCAATTTGTTGAAAATCTTAAGCCAGGTAATATTAATTCTATTGCAAGTTGCGTAATTTTTAAATTTATTTAGTTAATGTCCTAAATTGTTCACTATATGGTGTTCAATATATTTCACTCTCTGCAGATACATTCAACAGGTCAGTCGAGGTTAATTTGGTGATCAATCAGGAATTTAATGAAAACTATGAAGACACATCCTCATCTCAATACATCGAGTTTGTGCGAAACTTCACCCGTCAGGTAAATCAAATCAGACATCGTGAATTACAGCAAATTACATTGGACACACCAAGTCAGTAATTCCATTGTACCTTAAACTCTATGCCATTGATCTAATTGTGTAGTAAAAAAGAACACTTTGTTTTATGATGTTACTATTTCAGATGGAGACATATTACCGGGAAAAGAAGATAGCAAACTTTAAAGAAGTGCTAGTAACTAGAGTCAGGTAATGTACTTACCATTACCACTGTATGTATTATAATGACCATCCAATAGACTAGATAGTATTTACCTGCTTGTACACAAATGTTTCATGTTAATACAATGGTTCTTAAAATTGTATAATGATTTTTAATTTCCTCTATTGTTTGTTTTTCGATAGCCGTGGAGGCCCTTGGGCAGATTGTCAGATAACACTGTGGAAGAGGTAAGAAATTTAAACACCTTCACTGCAGGATATTGAATCAGAGATCAGATATGAACTCCAGCCATTAATTGTACTATATTGATTTCAAGATGAGATTATCAGATGAAGCCATGGCTACCTACAGTGTCACACCAAGAGCAGACAGGTAAATAAAGCATAGACACCTTTAAGGGATCTTACACTGATAACGTCCAAATCACACGTTTGACATATAAGCATTATGCATCTAGGAAACTTTGCAAGTGGCAGCCTCAGATGGAAATAATATGCCTTATCTTCATCGATGAGTATGAGCAATGGTGCCAAAGTGCACAGTACAAAGGGGAGGAGAACCTGGTGTTTATAATTGGGGAGCTCGGCAGATATGTGGTTAAATCCACCAAGCAGGACTCCAAATTGGAGCAACAGTTCTCCACAGAAGAGATGTAAGTGGCTAATTCACTGATTGCTATGTTTGCATTAGCTTTCGGAGGGACACTGCCCATAACAACTAAAGCAAACTTTTGGGAAGGTAAAATTTGTCTAAATTTGACACTGATGTATTCTAGCTGAAGGTATCAGAATTGATTTAGTATTTTACTATTGGTACAACAGTAGTGATTAACCATAAAACAAATCACTACCTTTGGTTTTCATGATAGCTTGGCTGACCCGTTGGCTCAGTGGAATAAGAGCCTGGTTTGGTTACCGCTTATCTGGCAGTGTGGTCTGACAAGTTCCTGATCACAGGCAGATGGTCTGTCAATGGCAATCCATGCGATGCACCAAAACTGTTACTGACGGAGTAACGTCAGAGCCTGCTGTCACAACAGCGTAACTGGGCAACTGTCAGACCGATGCACCAACATCACAGCCTGCAGAGACCAATTAGCAACCGAACCAACTGTTACTGACGGAGTGGCAATCCATGACACAGTCACGTTATTTGATATTTTGAATTGCAGAATAATGAATATCCTGTATTGAAATTCTCTCTGCCTCAGTTGTTAATGTCTTCCATGATGTGATTTGGGATTCCAAACAACGCCAGCTCTGATCAACGTATGATGATGACTTTGTAGCAGTGAAGATCTGTTAATGAGCTTGTTGGTTGCCATAAGGTAAGACAGAAAATAAGTTCATACATAACCACATATAGAATGCTCTGCTAACGAGCCATGAGATAGAACCAAGTTCTTCAAATAACAGAGTTTGATCAGAAACAAACACTAAGTTTGTTACATTCTTTTACAACTCTGCCTTGAACCGGTTTCCTTTTCTCCAAAAACTATTGGACATTTTATGTTGACAACATATAAACATATGAAACTCATTTTGTCTTGTCTGAATTTTCAGATTGTCCTTACAATGTGACAACTACACCCATAGGTGGATAAAACTAAGGTGGATGTGGGATGTAAGTATGACTTCACTGTAGTTTAAGGTTGATGTTGATATTTTAGTACTTCAGTGTGATGTTGAGCTTTCTTACTGATAACTGCTATGAGCTACTGCTGGAAAGAAGGCTGATGAGAGCCAAGACAATCAGAGATGTTCAGTAAATAACTGAACGAACATTATCACAAGACTCCTCAGTAGATCCACAACATCTACTGTGGTGCTGCCCAAAATGAACAAACTGAATACTTTCTACTGTATGTTTTGTGAGTTCAATATGAACCGACACAGACCAAAGCTTTCACTTGCAACCTGCCAAAACAGCTTTTTATGTTAACAAACTTACTGTCAGCCTTAAACATGAGCATCGCAGCCTTGAGTAGTGTTACACACTCACTCAGTTCTGTGTGACAAAAGTTTAACTTGCTTTAAGTAAGTGCACCCCTCAGGGCTACTGTAGCTGCACTCACTGAGACTGTTGTGTGCAACAAAGCCGTACAAACCGCATACCCAACTTGACTCAGTTGATACTGATACTAGCTCTTGTACAGACTTGCTGTCAAATTTCCATAATAGTGACTGCAGCCTGTACGACAAAGACCAATGAAGAGGCCGCCTGGAGCTCAGGAAGCTCACCTGATTCGGTTTCGTGTGCCAGAGTCAGACAGTTAGGCTAGCCTTACTAGCCTGTAGAGATATTACTCCTGATTTCCTGCTGCCTGCCAATTTTGGAGTGACTCGTGCTGCAGTTTTGTTAACTTACATAATTTTGACCTTTTAGGTCTTTTTTAACCTTGGCCATGTCACATGTGATGCACTGAAAAGCTGTGAAACTCAGAAAACAGTTTGTTGCAAATAGGTGGTTTGTTGAAACTATTAAACAACATACAAACAGAGTGCTTCAATAGGCCTAATCATGAATAGTGAATGCTTTAGTTTACTGATGTGTGTACTTGACCTCATTTGCTGTTCGTAAACTGCATAACCTGCATAAACCGGGGGCTATGAAACTTTAAAAACAAATAATACCCACCGGAAACCCAAAATTGATGATCTAAAAGAGGACTAAAAGACTGTGCAGAGCTGCAGGCTTGGTGATAATTCTTTGTAGGTTCATCACTATCACATTACAAGTCTTCATATTTTCATGCTTTTATTAAGGACATTACAACATCACTTCAGCGTGTAAGTTGTTCATTAAGATATACCCTCAATGACCACTTCAGGTACACCTACCAGCCTCGCTAATATAAAGCCAACTTCTCAATTAGTGAAATCATGTTGCTGGAATTGAGTACTTAAAGCATCAGATTAAGAGATGTGGTAAAGTTTGTATTAACCTTGGAATTGTTTTTCTCTCCAGCGTATGTAAAAGGTCGGCGGAAAGATGAAGATGTTGCTGACTTCTATGAAATTGTGACTGTTGATGGAGTGCTCACATTGGTGTGACTGTATGCAACAGTCTACATTCAAGTCCTATAAAAGATGCTTCAATAATGGACTCTTGCAGAGTGTACAGGTTCACTGGACCTTCTTGCGAGTAAGCTAACTGTGTTATCACTTTGATGTTTCTAAAAACTGATGAACTCTTTTGTGTGTACTGCTTCCAGGAAATACCACAGCCTTGCAACTCACAGATTGACAAAAGCTCTGTCTATTTGTGTTTGCCTACTATGGCAGAAATCAGACAGGTTTTCCCTTTTTCTGTGTTTCTGCCTTTAACCACTTCCTTGCTTGAAAAATGCTGGCTTGCTACATATAATCCTCAAGGAGCATTTCATGAACTTGCCATTACTTGTATTTGTTAAAACGCAGGAGTTCACTGTTGTGTAACTTCTTTTCCTCTTCTGTTCCAGATGTCAAAATGTAAATTCCACCTGCGTACTGGGCCACGACTGTAGATTGCCTCTATACAGAGGACCCTTTCTATGCCGGGTTTAAGTGGTGACCCTTGTTTTGTCTGCTGGTGACTGTGGTAGCCTTGACTGCATGACGTGCTGATGAACAAACACAACCAAACACGTAAGCTTTTTTCCAGCCATTAGAACTTCAGACTTTGTCTGTGAAGTGTGCATGGTTCTTTAGATTGCAGATTATGTTTAAATAATAGAGAATAATGCAAAAGTAATGGACTTTTTACTTTTCTGAGTAACAAGCAAACCAACTAACTGTACACTGAAATTACTGGCTGTTTGTTATTCAATTTGAATGTTTACTAAGTCATTAATTACGAGAGCA
>NW_019174422.1:0-24423 GCF_002260705.1 Seriola dumerili | reverse complement strand
TTCACTTGCTGATGTGGATCTCTGCAGGCTGTGATGTTGGTTGCATCGGTCTGACCAGTTGGCTCAGTTCCATTGTTGCTTCAGCAGGCTCTGAGTTACTCCGTCAGTAACAGTTGGTTCAGTTACTTGTGATGTGGTCTGAGTGTATGTTGGTGCATCGGTCTACCAGTTGGCTCAGTTCCCATTGTTGTCTCAGCAGGCTCTGACGTTACCCGTCAGTAACAGTTGGTTCAGTTTGAATGTGGTCTCTGCAGGCTGTGATGTTGGTGCATCGGTCTGACCAGTTGGCTCAGTTCCATTGTTGTCTCAGCAGGCTCTGACGTTACCGTCAGTAACAGTTGGTTCAGTTTTGAATGTGGTCTCTGCAGGCTGTGATGTTGGTGCATCGGTCTGACCAGTTGGCTCAGTTCCATTGTTGTCTCAGCAGGCTCTGACGTTACTCCGTCAGTAACAGTTGGTCAGTTGCTGATGTGATTCTGCAGGCTGTGATGTTGGTGCATCGGTCTGACCAGTTCGCTCAGTTCCATTGTTGTCTCAGCAGGCTCTGACGTTACTCCTCAGTAACAGTTGTTCGTTGCTAATGTGGTCTCTCAGTGCTGTGATGTTGGTGCATCGGTCTGACCAGTTGCTCAGTTTCCTATTGTTGTCTCAGCAGGCTCTGACGTTACTCCGTCAGTAACAGTTGGTCAGTCTGATGTGTCTCTGCAGGCTGTGATGTTGGTTGCATCGGTCTGACCAGTTGGCCTCAGTTCCACTGTTTGTCCAGAGGCTCTGACGTTTTCTCCGTCAGGAACAGTTGGTTCGTTGCTATGTGGTCCTGCAGGCTGTGATGTTGGTGCATCGGTCTGACAGTTGCCTCAGTTCCTACTGTTGTCGCAGAGGCTCTGAAGTTACTCCGTCAGTAACAGTTGGTTCATTGCTGATGTGTCTCTGCAGGCTGTGATGTTGGTGCATCGGTCTGACCAGTTGCTCAGTTCCATTGTTGTCTCAGCAGGCTCTGACGTTACTCCGTCAGTAACAGTTGGTTCATTTGATGTGGTCTCTGCAGGCTGTGATGTTGGTGCATCGGTCTGACCAGTTGCTCAGTTCCATTGTTGTCTCAGCAGGCTCTGACGTTACTCCGTCAGTAACAGTTGGTTCACTTGCTGATGTGTCTCTGCAGGCTGTGATGTTGGTGCATCGGTCTGACCAGTTGGCTCAGTTCCCACTGTTGTTTTCAGCAGGCTCTGACGTTACTCCGTCAGTAACAGTTGGTTCAGTTCTGATGTATCTCTGCAGGCTGTGATGTTGGTGCATCGGTCTGAACAGTTGCCTCAGTTCCACTGTTTGTCCAGCAGGTCTGACGTTTCTCCGTCAGTAACAGTTGGTTCGTTGCTAATGTGGTCTCTGCAGGCTGTGATGTTGGTGCATCGGTCTGAACAGTTGGCTCAGTTCCACTGTTGTCTCAGCAGGCTCTGACGTTACTCCGTCAGTAACAGTTGGTTCAGTTTTGATGTGGTCTCTGCAGGCTGTGATGTTGGTGCATCGGTCTGACCAGTTGGCTCAGTTCCCACTGTTGTCGCAGAGGCTCTGGCGTTACTCCGTCAGTAACAGTTGGTTCATTGCTGATGTGTCTCTGCAGGCTGTGATGTTGGTGCATCGGTCTGACCAGTTGCCTCCGTTCCATTGTTGTCTCAGCAGGCTCTGACGTTACTCCGTCAGTAACAGTTGGTTCAGTTTTGATGTGGTCTCTGCAGGCTTGATGTTGGTGCATGGTGTCTGACCAGTTGGCTCAGTTCCCATTGTTGTCCAGCAGGCTCTGCGTTACTCCGTCAGTAACAGTTGTTCATTGCTGATGTGTCTCTGCAGGCTGTGATGTTGGTGCATCGGTCTGACCAGTTGCCTTCAGTTCCTATTGTTGTCTCAGCAGGCTCTGACGTTACTCCGTCAGTAACAGTTGGTTCAGTTTTGATGTGGTCTCTGCAGGCTGTGATGTTGGTGCATCGGTCTGACCAGTTGGCTCAGTTCCATGTTGTCTCAGCAGGCTCTGACGTTACTCCGTCAGTAACAGTTGGTTCAGTTTTGATATGCTCTGCAGGCTGTGATGTTGGTGCATCGGTCTGACCAGTTGGCTCAGTTTCCATTGTTGTCTCAGCAGGCTCTGACGTTACTTCCGTCAGTAACAGTTGGTTCAGTTCTTGATGTGTCTCTGCAGGCTGTGATGTTGGTGCATCGGTCTGAACAGTTGGCTCAGTTCCTACTGTTGTCGCAGAGCTCTGAGTTACTTCCGTCAGTAACAGTTGGTTCATTGCTGATGTGATCTCTGCAGGCTGTGATGTTGGTGCATCGGTCTGACCAGTTGCTCATTTCCATTGTTGTCTCAGCAGGCTCTGACGTTACTCCGTCAGTAACAGTTGGTTCATTTGGATGTGGTCTCTGCAGGCTGTGATGTTGGTGCATCGGTCTGACCAGTTGGCTCAGTTCCTACTGTTGTCTCAGCAGGCTCTGACGTTACTCCGTCAGTAACAGTTGGTCAGTTGCTGATGTGTCTCTGCAGGCTGTGATGTTGGTGCATCGGTCTGAACAGTTGCTCAGTTCACTGTTGTCTCAGCAGGCTCTGACGTTTCTCCGTCAGTAACAGTTGGTTCAGTGTGCTGATGTATCTCTGCAGGCTGTGATGTTGGTGCATCGGTCTGAACAGTTGGCCTCAGTTCCCATGTTGTCCAGCAGGCTCTGGCGTTACTCCGTCAGTAAACAGTTGGTTCATTGCTGATGTGTCTCTGCAGGCTGTGATGTTGGTGCATCGGTCTGACCAGTTGGCTCCGTTTCCATTGTTGTCTCAGCAGGCTCTGACGTTACTCCGTCAGTAACAGTTGGTTCCAGTTTTGGATGTTGGAGTAACGTCAGAGCCTGCTGCGACAACAGTGGGAACTGAGCCAACTGGTCAGACCGATGCACCAACATCACTGCCTGCAGAGTCCACATTAGCAACTGAACCAACTGTTACTGACGGAGAAACGTCAGAGCCTGCTGTGACAACAGTGGGAACTGAGGCAACTGTTCAGACCGATGCACCAACATCACAGCCTGCAGAGATCACATCAGCAACTGAGCCAACTGTTACTGACGGAGTAACGTCAGAGCCTGCTGAGACAACAATAGGAACTGAGGCAACTGGTCAGACCGATGCACCAACATCACAGCCTGCAGAGATCACATCAGCAACTGAGCCAACTGTTACTGACGGAGTAACGTCAGAGCCTGCTGAGACAACAATAGGAACTGAGGCAACTGGTCAGACCGATGCACCAACATCACAGCCTGCAGAGACCACATTCAAAACTGAACCAACTGTTACTGACGGAGTAACGTCAGAGCCTGCTGCGACAACAGTGGGAACTGAGCCAACTGGTCAGACCGATACACCTACATCACAGCCTGCAGAGACCACACTAGCAACGGAACCAACTGTTACCGACGGAGTAACATCACAGCCTGCAGATACCACATCAGCACCTGAAGCAACGACGCTGACTGACGGAGTAACGTCTGAGCCTGCTCAGACAACAATGGGAACTGAGCCAACCAGTCAGACCAATGCACCAACCTCTCTGCCTGAAGACACCACTTTGATACCTAACCCCACAGGCCCTACAGAACCAAGAACGTCTGACCCCTCTCATACCACATTGGGGCCTGAACCAAGCACTCCCACTAATGAAGTAACATCTGAGTCTGCTGAGACCACGTCTACAACAGATCAGCAATCTACTCAACCAACTGGAGCACCATCCTCACCTTCAACAGTACCCCAAACCACAACATCAAGCATTTTACCAACAGAACCACCCACTATTGTTCCAACTACAAAACCCACCACACCATCAACCAAACCACCAACTGAGGAGCCAACCACATCACCAACAACACCACCTGCTACACCAACAGCTCAAACAACCACAAGACCATTTACAACAGCAGAGCCGTTGACCTGCCAAAATGGTGGAACTTTCAATGGATTTAACTGTACATGTCTTATTGGATTCAGTGGAAGAATTTGCCAATTTGTTGAAACTCTTAAGCCAGGTAATATTAATTCTATGCAAGTTGCGTAATTTTTTAAATTTAGTTTAGTTAATGTCCTAAATTGTTCACTAATGGTGTTCAATATATTTCACTTTCATTGCAGATACATTCACCAGGTCAGTCGAGGTTAATTTGGTGATCAATCAGGAATTTAATGAAAACTATGAAGACACATCCTCATCTCAATACATCGAGTTTGTGCGAAACTTCACCCGTCAGGTAAATCAAATCAGACATCGTGAATTACAGCAAATTACATTGGACACACCAAGTCAGTAATTCCATTGTACCTTAAACTCTATGCCATTGATCTAATTGTGTAGTAAAAAAGAACACTTTGTTTTATGATGTTACTATTTCAGATGGAGACATATTACCGGGAAAAGAAGATAGCAAACTTTAAAGAAGTGCTAGTAACTAGAGTCAGGTAATGTACTTACCATTACCACTGTATGTATTATAAATGACCATCCCAATAGACTAGATAGGTATTTACTTGCTTGTACAAAATGTTTCATGTTAATACAATGGTTCTTAAAATTGTATAATGATTTTTTAATTTCCTCTATTGTTTGTTTTTCATAGCCGTGGAGGCCCTTTGGGCAGATTGTCAGATAACACTGTGGAAGAGGTAAAGAAATTTAAACACCTTCACTGCAGGATATTGAATCAGAGATCAGATATGAACTCCAGCCATTAATTGTACTATATTGATTTCAGATGAGATTATCAGATGAAGCCATGGCTACCTACAGTGTCACACCAAGAGCAGACAGGTAAATAAAGCATAGACACCTTTAAGGATCTTACACTGATAACGTCCAAATCAACACGTTTGACATATAAGCGTTATGCACTAGGAAACTTTGCATGTTGGCAGCCTCAGATGGAAATAATATGCCTTATCTTCATCGATGAGTATGAGCATGGTGCCAAGTGCACAGTACAAAGGTGGGAGGAGACACCTGGTGTTTATAATTGGGGAGCTCGGCAGATATGTGGTTAAATCCACCAAGCAGGACTGCCAAATTGGAGCAACAGTTCTCCACAGAAGAGATGTAAGTGGCTAATTCACTGATTGCTATGTTTGCATTAGCTTTCGGAGGGACACTGCCCATAACAACTAAAGCAAACTTTCTGGGAAGGTAAAATTGTCTAAATTTGACACTGATGTATTCTAGCTGAAGGTATCAGAATTGATTTAGTATTTTACTATTGGTACAACAGTAGTGATTAACCATAAAACAAATACCACTACCTTTGGTTTTCATGATAGCTTGGCTGACCCGTTGGCTCAGTGGAATAAGAGCCTGGTTTGGTTACCGCTTGATCTGGCAGTGTGGTCTGACCAAGTCCTGATCAGGCAGATGGTCTGTCATGGCAATCCATGCGATGCACCAACAACTGTTACTGACGGAGTAACGTCAGAGCCTGCTGTCACAACAGCGGTAACTGAGGCAACTGTTCAGACCGATGCACCAACATCACAGCCTGCAGAGACCACATTAGCAACCGAACCAACTGTTACTGACGGAGTGGCAATCCATGACACAGTCACGTATTTTGATATTTTGAATTGCAGAATAATGAATAATCCTGTATTGAAATTCTCTCTGCCTCAGTGTTAATGTCTTCCATGATGTGATCTTGGGGATTCCAAACAACGCCAGCTCTGATCAACTGTATGATGATGACTTTGTAGCAGTGAAGGATGCTGTTAATGAGCTTGTTGGTTGCACAGTAGGTAAGACAGAAAATAAGTTCATACATAACCACATATAGAATGCTCTGCTAACGAGCCATGAGATCAGAACCAAGTTCATTCAAATAACAAGAGTTTGATCAGAAACAAACACTAAGTTTGTTACAATTTCTTTTACAACTCTGCCTTGAACCGGTTTCCTTTTCCTCCAAAAACTATTGGACATTTTTATGTTGACAACATATAACATATGAAAACTCATTTTGTCTTGTCTGAATTTTCAGATTGTCCTTACAATGTGACAACTACACCCATAGTGGATAAAACTAAGGTGGATGTGGGATGTAAGTATGACTTCACTGTAGTTTAAGGTTGATGTTGATATTTTAGTACTTCAGTGTGATGTTGAGCTTTCTTACTGATAACTGCTATGAGCTACTGCTGGAAAGAAGGCTGATGAGAGCCAAGACAATCAGAGATGTTCAGTAAATAACTGAACGAACATTATCATAAGATCCTCAGTAGATCCACAACATCTACTGATGTGCTGGCCCAAAATGAACAACTGAATACTTTCTACTGGTATGTTTGTGAGTTCAATATGAACACGACACAGACCAAAGCTTTCACTTGCACCTGCCAAAACAGCTTTTTTATGTTAACAAACTTACTGTCAGCCATTAAACATGAGCATCGCAGCCTTGAGTAGTGTTACACACTCACTCAGTTCTGTGTGACAAAGTTTAACTTGCTTTAAGTAGTGCACCCCTCAGGGCTTACTGTAGCTGCACTCACTGAGACTGTTGTGTGCAACAAAGCCGTACAAACCGCATACTCAACTTGACTCAGTTGATACTGATACTAGCTCTTGTACAGACTTGCTGTCAAATTTCCATATGTGACCTGCAGCCTGTAACGACAAAGACCAATGAAGAGGCCGCCTGGGAGCTCAGGAGCTCACCTGATTCGTTTCGTGTGCCAGAGTCAGACAGTTAGGCTAGCCTTACTAGCCTGTAGATATTACTCCTGATTCCTGCTGCCTGCCAATTTTGGAGTGACTCGTTGCTGCAGTTTTGTTAACTTACATAATTTTGACCTTTAGGTCTTTTTTACCTTGGCCATGTCACATGTGATGCACTGAAAAGCTGTGAAACTCAGAAACAGTTTGTTGCAAATAGGTGGTTGTTGAACTATTAACAACATACAAACAGAGTGCTTCAATAGGCCTAATCATGAATAGTGATGCTTTAGTTTACTGATGTGTGTACTGATCACTTTGCTGTTCGTAAACTGCATAACCGGGGGCTATGAACTTTAAAAACAATAATACCCACCGGAAACCCAAAATGATGATCTAAAAGAGGACTAAAAGATGTGCAGAGCTGCAGGCTTGGTGATAATTCTTTGTAGGTTCATCACTATCACATTACAAGTCTTCATATTTTCATGCTTTTATTAAGGGACATTACAATCATCTTCAGGCGTGTAAGTTGTTCATTAAGATATACCCTCAATGACCACTTCAGGTACACCTACCAGCCTGCTAATATAAATAGCCAACTTCTCAATAGTGAATCATGTTGCTGGAATTGAGTACTTAAAGCATCAGATAAGAGATGTGGTAAAGTTTGTATTAACCTTGGAATTGTTTTTCTCTCCAGCTGTATGTAAAAGGTCGGCGGAAGATGAAGATGTTGCTGACTTCTATGAAATTGTGACTGTTGATGGAGTGCTCACATGTGTGACTGTATGCAACAGTCTACATTCAAGTCCTAAAAGATGCTTCAATAATGGACTCTGCAGAGTGTACAGGTTCACTGGACCTTCTTGCGAGTAAGCTAACTGTGTTATCACTTTGATGTTTCTAAAAACTGATGAACTCTTTTGTGTACTGCTTCCAGGAAATACCACAGCCTTGCACTCACAGACTGACAAAAGCTCTGTCTAGTTTGGTTTTGCCTACTATGGCAGAAATCAGACAGGTTTTCCCTTTTCTGTGTTTCTGCCTTTAACCACTTCCTTGCTTGAAAAATGCTGGCTTGCTACATATAATCCTCAAGGAGGCATTTCATGAACTTGCCATTACTTGTATTTGTTAAAACGCAGGAGTTCACTGTTGTGTAACTTCTTTCTTCCTCTTCTGTTCCAGATGTCAAAATGTAAATTCCACCTGGTACCTGGGCCACGACTGTAGATTCCCTATACAGAGGACTCCTTTCTATGCCGGGTTAAGTGTGACCCTTGTTTGTCTGCTGGTGACTGTGGTAGCCTTGACTGCATACGTGCTGATGAACAAACACAACCAAACACGGTAAGCTTTTTTCCAGCCATTAGAACTTCAGATTTGTCTGTGAAGTGTGCATGGTTCTTTAGATTGCAGATTATGTTTAAATAATAAGAGAATAATGCAAAAGTATGACTTTTCTTTCTGAGTAACAAGCAAACACAATAAACTGTACACTGAAATTACTGGCTGTTTGTATCAAATTTGATGTTACTAAGCATATTACGAGAGCACTGAAAGCTATTAGCCATTAGTACTTCAGATCTGTCTATAAGGTATTCATGGTTCTTTAGATTGCAGATTATGTTCAAATTATAAGAAAATAAAAGTTCATGTCTGAGAAATTAGGGACATAAACAAGTCTTTTTGTAGTATATGTAAACAATCAACTCCTCTTAAAAAGTGATTATAATGTGTCACTAAAAATTCTATTTCATGTGATACAGTTAGAAAAGCAGTTTACAATATTAGTTTTCTCTATCGATACAACCATTTCTTCCGCTTATCCGAGACTGGGTTGTGGTGAAAGCAGGTCAAGCAAAGTAGACGAGATGTCCCTCTCCCCAGCAAAGTTTCCCTGCTCCTCCTACGAAGTTCCCAGGTCAGATGAGCTATATCATATAACCTCTCCAGCAAGTTCTGGGCCTAACCCAAAGCCTCCTGCCAGCTGGACATGGCTAGAAAACCTCCAACAGGAGGTGCCCAGGATGCATGCTAATCAGATGCCCGAACCACCCCAACTGGTTCCTTTCAATGTGAAGGAGCAGTGTCTCTACTCCGAACTCCCTCTGGATGTCAGAGCTGCTTACACTATCTCTAAGGTTGAACCCAGCCAACCTGCAGAGAAAACTCATCGGCAGTCTCATTCTTTCAGTCACTAACCAGAGCTCATGACCATAGGTGAGGGTTGGAGCGAAGATTGACAAATAAATTGAGAGTTTTCCCTTCAAGCTCATCTCTCTCTTCACCACGATGGTCTGGTACAATGCTGCACCAATCCGCCTGTCAATCTCCCACTCCATCCTACCCTTACTCGTGAACAAATCCCCAAGATACTTAAACTCCTTCACTTGGAGCAGAAATTTAATCTCATCCTGAAGAGAGCAATCCGCCATTTTCCAGCAGAGAACCATGGCCTCAGACTTGGAGTTGCTGACCCTCATAGTGATTGCTTGGCTGCAAACCGCACTAGTGAATGTTGAATGTCCCAGTCTGATGAGGCCAACAGAACCCCATCATCTGCGAATAGCGGGTAGGGAATTCTGAGGCTCCCAAACCAGACACACTCAGCCAGCCACGCCTTGAAATCCTGTCCATGAAAATCACAAACAGGATCAGTTATAAGGGACAACCCTGGTGGAGGCCAACACCCACCAGGAACATGTTTCACTTTCTGCCAGACACAACTCTCACTTTCATTATACAGGGACCAGATAGCTTGTAGCAACGACCTTAGAACCATTCCTGCAGTGCCCCCCTGAGTCTTCAAACTCTGCCGCTTCCCAGAGGACATGTTGGTTGTGTTGAGGAGTTAATTCTTGAGAAAACTTCAAACATGGCTTTTCTCCATGTTACTTGATGTGAAGAAAAAAATAAATACAGATGAACACCATAAATAACGATGTCACCTAAACTATGATGTCATCAGTGACATGGTGAAGAGGAATATATTTTTATTTTTGTAATGAAAGCTAAATGATGAAAAGTTTCCTCTTTGATTGCAGGTACAACATGAAGCCGGTGGACCAGTGGCTGAACGAGGACTATCAATGGTCCAGATCTGACAGCTCGACTGACACATATAATACTGGTAAGTTTACAATGGACTTAATGCAGTAATAATGTAGTAACAACCACTAAGTACTGATGTAATACTGTAGTAACAACTACTTAGTATTCATGTAATAATGTAGCAACAACTACTCAGTCTTTTTTTTCTTAACGTCACTGATTCCTTAGTTTCTGTTCTATGCATTAGTAGGACAGTGTAGATCTGTGTGTTGGTCTTTCATCACTTTACAAACATGAAATTTATTCTGGTGGATGTGTGTGATTCTCTCATAACCACTAACTGTTTTGTATTTTTAGGAGCGTACAGAAACCCTTCATTCACACATGAAGAATCAGATGGACAACCTGTACCTGTCTACCAGCTGACTCAGCCTTCTTTGGATACTGACATCACACAGTCCAGCCCATCAGCGAGCATTTACTCCCAATCGCAAACAGGAAATAATACTCCATTTTATCATGGCAGTCAGGCCATACCCCACAGAGACTTGTCATCCAACCTGCCGGTCAGTGCATCTCTGCAGAAACACAGAAGATCAGTGTTCAGTGGTGTGTGAGCACATTGAAGGTTTGGTCATGTCAATAATTCTTTCTCTCCCTCCAACAGATAGAGATAAGCAGCCTCAGATCAGAATTTCCTCGGACGTCTGAGCAGGGCATTGCAAAGCGACTGGACCTCAACTATGTTTTCAAACTGATGACAACTTGCACCTGTTCATACCAGCTAAATGTAGAACTTTGTATTATTGCTTGATTTATTTTATTGATTTTCTTAAAATGACAGCAGCCATTTATTTATTGATTTCTTAAAATGACAGCAGCCAAAGTGCATATATACTGTGTATTCCTGATTCTATTGAACAGCCCTGTCATTAATGGTACCTTTATAGAGCTTCTTATGCTCAGTTTTGTTGACACTGTTTCAGAGTGGTGTCATCTTCATTTATGAGGCTGTAGTTAGTGGTGGTGTTATAATTGGATGGAGAGATGTTACTTACATTTAACAAAGTCCTCGTGTACCTCTTCAGTTCTCAGGCACTTTGATCGGGTGTTTCTCCAACTGCCCCCTAGTTCAGTAGGTAAAAAGTAATTATTTATGTAAATTGAATTGTTGGGACACAAACAAGCCAGTGACCTACAGCTGATAATGATCTCACATCAAAACACACACAACCAGTGAAACAATGACATCAAAAAGTTAAAACTGTACACATCACATCAGAATGTAACTGACTGAGACAGTAAATGAGTAGCTCACTACCTAATAAACTAAGCACTGGTTTGTACTTTAAATAAGAATGTTTACTGGGCAAACAAGCTCCTTCAAACCTGATGTTTCTGCCGGATTTCACATTGTCAAGTACAGATGTTTGTCTCTGTCAGCCAATGAGGATAAAAATCTGAGGCAGAGAGACATTGGAGGCAGAAGGTAGTGCAGAACAGGACACAGAATACACAACATGAATAAATTGTGATTTGGCACTATGACAGTTGTTTTGGCATTCATGGTTTGGATGCACTTTATGTAAATAAAAAGTTCCAGTTGACAAAAAGAGAATTTTCTGTGTCAGAATGAGTCATTCAAACTAAATGTATTTATATATTTACTACTCCTTCTAAGACAACACTTCCTGTCTGAAATTAAAAGCCCTTCAGTAGACAGAATCAGATCGTTTGTTAAAAGGCTTTTATTGTGAAACATTTGCAGGAATTCGGAAAGTTCTGCAACTCTCACAGTTCCCATAAGATGCAATATTGTAACTGATGCGACCTTGTGGCCATTGTATGTTACTACAACATTCAGTTTGGCTGGAACATATACACATGTGCTGCTGACTGAAAAATGTTTGGGTCTTCAGCTGGTTTCGTGACCAACATGTGTAATACTGTCCAGCTATGTGCTGCTCTTTGTCAAAACAGGCCTGAGTCAAGCTCATCATGAAGCTAATGCTATCGCTAATGAATGTAGACAAAATCATGCATGTCAAACTTTCTCACGACTTTAACTGGTGACTGCAATTCTTTATATGTAATTAAATGCTCTTTTATTTTATTTAATTACCAACAATTCAACATATTGCAGCCACTGGCTCTTATCTAAAATAATGAATTCTAGGACATTGCCTTAATGATTCGACATGTTATCTTTCTCCTATCCTTTTTCAAAATAATTTACAAAGTCCATCATAAACAAAGTATATAAGGGTTTGGACCATTTCCACTTTCAATAATTATTATTAGATTAACCAAAACCAAAAACCTTTACTTGCAGAACATATATATAAAAAAACAAAAGTTCATGTTAAAATCTGAATCTATTCTGGAACAAAATCCCAGAGTTTTCTGATAAGATTCCTTAGCTTGGGAGTTGAGACATTTTCACATATGAAGAATCTGTGTCTGAATTCATACCACCCAGCATTTGTCGAATTTTCTATGGAACAAATCCAGCTCCTCCTTAGGGTGGGTAAGAAGAAATCATAGTTACGGATTATGTGTTGGAAATATTCATCCTAAAATTTACATCCGCAATCAGTGTGAGGTAAAAACAAATAATTTCCTTTTGTTGGACCTTTTGTTTATTGTAATTACCTTATTGTTCCACAAGGTGGAGCTCAGAGGAGAGAGAGGATGGGAAAATACCATTTCTGCCAACGGTAAGGCTCGTTTGTGAAACACAAACGATAAAAATTATACAAATATAGTGTGTTTTATTTCTTTAGCACATTTTATTCTCTTTGTGGAAATAAATACAGAATGACATGGGTATATTATACAAGATATCCGCTCTGACTTGGACAATAAGATTCAACTAAATATGGAGGAATCTATTAAAAGCCACTGGTTTAACTTGACATAACATCATTTCTTTTTAAATAATTCACATCTCTCACAACACTTTCATTTAGTACAATTCCAAGGAATTTAACTTCCTGCTTCACTTGTATGAATTCAGGTAAAATTCAGGTTTAGGCCTGAGGCTTTTCTTTACATAGAAAATAGTTGTTTGCTGCTACATTATTGTTGAAAATTTCATTTACAGAACCTTTAACAATTGCACACTGAACATGTCACCATTTCACCCCATCTTTATGCAAACAACTTGGTGTGTATGTTCAGGACACAGTGCTGGATGTCTCCACTGAGTTTTATCCGGATTTGCTCTAAGACAACTCGAGAAATGGCAGTTTTCCTGTTAAGCCCCGCCCTTTGTGAAGGTCTTTTGATTGATGGCCGCCATGTTTTTGGACCAATCTTGCTGAAAAATGATCAGAAAAGATGTATCTCTGTCCTACTAGCAAATTTGATGTTGATAAAGTACAAATCAAAAAATCTTACTCATTTTGCTGTTTTCACATTATGCAAAATGGCTAAAAATTGATCATGGCGAACTTTATTGCTTTGAGAGGCTTATTTGTAGAGCATAATGAGCTGGACTCGTGAGTCAAATTTCAAGTCATTTGGACTTACAGTGTGAGGAGCGTGGCCTTTCCAAAACCATTTTTGGGCTGTAGTTACAAGAGTCGCCATCCGGCCGATTGGACTGACATTTCTTGGGAAGAATTTCATCATCACAAACACAGAGGAGTTCTACCCCCCCAGGTGACCTCAATGACAGGATGTGATTATTGCCTAGTCCTGTCATATGGTATATGTTTTACACTGTAAATCAGTATTTTCATATATTTTTATCGTAATTGTAAAAAAAAAAAAAAAAAGTGTTATGTGTCCATTACTGAGTGCATTCAGTTCACCAAGAAATAGTGTTCATGGTAGGTTTGTCATATTAAAAATAGCTTTATTACTATGATGTACTATAAGGAAATAGACAGCTTTCCTACTGATTATTATCTGTGTTTAAGACTGGGTAGTGGAAAATGTAAGCAAACTCACACAGAGGATTTACCAGGCTTTAGTTTCTGATAAGACGAAAGTGAACCCACCTTGATTACAGTGAGAGGTTTTTACGCAAAGTTACTTCTTTACACCAGTCCTCACCCTGCTGTTACACCCTATTTTATAACCTCTCTAATCTTTGACCCTGCAGCCTTGTCCTAAGGTGCGTCATATGTGTAACCATTGCAAAATCTATACAAACACGTTTGACAACTGAGGACAAGCACTAACACAAACACTTAACCAAAACCTGTAGCTTTTCTTCACATACTATCATAAGACAGGGTTACTTATAGTTTTTTTCATATTGTTGTTCCGAAAGACTATCAGTCTGACAGCCCAACCCACTGACTGAGGAAACACTATCATAAATGTCATAGATTTGTAATGAGGAAACACCAAAGGGAGGAAAGCAGATAAAGAGAAAATCATAAAATACTAAAAGAATTAAAAGGAAGACAATCGAGAAAATAAAAATAGAATAAAAGAATGTACAAAATTCAACTAAATATTGGTTAAATATAGGTCTTGAGTTTGTTTTACCAGTCAAAAGTTTGGACACATCTTCTAATTCAGTGGTTCTACATTGTAGATGCTGAAGGCATCAAAACTAGGAAATAACACACATGCACTTATGTAGTAACCTAAAGAAGAGTAAACAAAGCAAAGTGTTTCATATTTTAGATTCTTCGAAGTAGCCTCCTTTTGCTTTGATGACTCCTTTGCACACTCGTTCTCTCAGCCAGGTTCATGAGGTCTTCACCTGGAATGGTTTCCAACAGTCCTGAAGGAGTTCATATATGTTGAGCACTTGTTGGCTGCTTTTCTTTCACTCTGCGGTTCAACCATCCAACTCATCCCAAATATATATGGTCTTTTTAGGAGCTTTTTCCAACCACATATTTGCAGTGGTGGGAGTAAGTGACACATGAGCAAGTCTCAATCTCAAGAGTTTAAGAGATTTTTTTTTCCATTGCTCGTTTTTAAGTTCACAATAATGGAAAGTCACCTGGTGTTGGCCAAGCAAGTCTCAAGTCATATGACTCAAGTTCTCACCTCTGCATCTTAGTATCTATCAGCGGATGGAGTTGGTCAGTTGACATTAACATGGCTCATGTCATGTGACCTCAGTATGGACTCTCAGCCACATGACAAGTAGATGTATATGAGGAAGTGGTAACCCTCTGCCTCTGATAACGGTGGAAAAAACTGTTGCTGCTCCAGACGCATGGTTCAAAAGGGATGTACTTAATTTCTTAATTATTCATTGGAGTGTTTTGGGGCGTAACAATCAATAAACCAATCACAGTGCCATCTCCAATTCCCTTTAAAATCCGCGCTTGCACCTTGGCGTATAGCTATTATAACGGCACAACAGAGAGTGGAGTCCTGACCAGTGACTCCAGTCCTGGCACAGGCAGAAGCTCTATGCACACTGAGGGCCAAAGAAGGGCTGAGCTGCCTGGAGCTCTACAGTGAAGTAACAGCTCAAATCACAACGTTAGAAATATTTTATGTTACACTATGACAAGTGTAAATTAATCTTCAGTTCATTATGAAACATTGGAGGACAAATTTAAGTGATTAATTGGAGACACTGTGGAGGATTTGCCAGGTGGTAAGACAGAACGCTTCTCTGCAGAGTCTCGTCCAAGAGACATCCATGACACATGACAACGTGATACAACACACAACATGTCACAAAGGAGCTCCGACCTTCTGAGGCTGTATTGTAATGATCCACCTGACATATCCCAACATCTAAGAGCATTTTCAGCTGACTATGCTTGTGCATAACAGACAGAGTGTATGCGCTTTGTGCAACAGTGTATGTTGGCACATGTTACTATCTTGATACTGCGCCCTTAAAACAACAGTGAACTGCGCCACTGACTTAAGATCATGTTTTTGCTAGTCAATTGTTCAATCACTTTCCGCTGCCTCAAGATAGCAATGCGCCAACAATTTGCCTGACCACAACTCATTTTAAGACCAACATGCCCATGGGTGCTCAGATAAGCACAAGTGTATTTGCTATTTAAACAACATGGATGCTGGACGCAAAAAAAAAAAAACTGTGTTGGTCTGAAACAAAGTCTAAGACACTTCCGTTACCCTTTGTGCCAGGTGTAAGATAGGGCCCCAGGTGTCTGTGAACACCAGACCAAAACCACTCACAGCATCCCTGAGGAAAAGGTCAAAGGTCATGGACCAGGAGTCAGTGGACGACCATTGAAAGTTCAAGGACATTCACATCTGTGACCAGGGACCATATTTGAGACAAACATGTTCTCTGGACTTGTGGTTTTGTGGACGATGACAACGGCCCCAGTTCAGAGTTCACATTAAGCCGGGAACGGTCCTGGAAGTGTTATTAGTGTGCTCCTAATTCATTTTATGACACAGTAGTTTGGGAGCCAGTGGTCAATGTCCATCATAGAGTCTTATCTCTGCAAAAACCATTAATAACTATAACTGATCCCTGCAGCCTGGTGATATCAGCAAGAATGTTGATGAACCAATTCCAAAATGAGCGCACAGTTTCCTTGTGGTTCCCAGAAATTGATACCTGATTATACAGTTTCAATTCTGAAGAAAGTGAGTTTGAACTTTGTACAGTGTTTTCTATTGGGAAAGGCCTCAGGTGATTGTGAGCTTTGGCATGCTGATGTTAGCATGCCGATGTTAGCATGCTGATGTTAGCATGCTGATGTTAGCGTGTAGCTCAAAGCATGTGACTGTGAGCTCATAGTCTTGTTCACCAGTTTGTGTGTAGAAATGTTTTTTCCAGTTTTTCCCATGACAACCCAAATAGTGTACATCCAAAACCAGAGCTGACATTGTTTGTAGCGAGATCGTGAGGGTGTGGAGGACGGGGTTGTGAATGGGTGGTAGACTTACTGACTCATACAGGAGATCAGACACTGCGTCCCTCACAGACCATTAATTTTAAATGTTGTGGTTACTGTAACCATGATATTTCCCTAACCTTAACCAAGTATTTGTCTAACCTGATCAGTGTTGTGCATTCATTGAACGCGTTCATATTTGAACGCTGAACTGAACGAATCAGTTTACAGATGATGAACATGAACGTGTGAGCGGTGAACGCACAGACGGTTGTAAATGTAACTCATGTCTGTGATTCTTCAGTGGTGTACAATAATTCATTTAGTTTGGGAGTGTAAATGATTTGGGGCTGGTGATGGATGGGTAGAAGGAGGTTGTATTCAAAAAGAATAGCAGCCTATTTATTAAAAAAAAAAAAAAAAAAAAAAAACGGAACAAATGAACGTGAACTAGTTTATTTTCATCTGTATAAACTGAACTTTGAAATAGTTATTAGTATAGTTAATAGCTAAGTGTGAACTGGCACAACACTAAACCTGATCATACCTTTGCACCAAATTTGTTCCCTAACAATGACCGTTGTGTAGTTGTGCACAGATGTTGCAGGAAGCAAGACTTTAAAAGATGTAGTGTGATGTAGAGTTCTGCAGAATGGTTCAACATTGACCTTCTTCTCTAGAAAAAGGGAAATGAAGCAGGTGTAATCGATTGATTTTAGACTGTGACATGTGAGAGGGGTTGTTCATCCTGATGTCCCTACAGAGAATTATCATCTGCAGCTCCGCTTTTAGCTGCAGATGTTTTCAGAGAAAAAGTGTGTTTGTGAAATACTTTCCCTGATCGGCTCAGCAGACAGAAGTGGAGGATTAAGTGGCTAAAGAAACCAAAGTGGCCAAACAAATCAGTTATTGTAGGTTTAAATACTTCATACACAATCAGTAAGACTTCAGTGGAAAGTTATGATAGACAAGTGACACAGAGGTGTTGTCCTTGTTCTGTGTATCAGTAAGCAGTAAGGTAGCCACCGTCCTCTGCAATGGTGCAATGATTTACAGTGCACCTGTAAAAGAATGGAGTGGAGCCATAAACTTGTGTGTCATGTCTGAATGGTTCTGTATCACGCTCACTCTTATCTCAGTCAGTCCTACCATCCATATCCTTTCTCTACACCTTAGCAATGGCTAGCTGTTTTTACAAAGAGCTAATCCACTGACAGCACTTCACAGTGGACATAGTACACTCTGATGAAGACAGATGTGGCCATTTAACATTTTCGACTTTTGGATTTAAGCATTTTGTGTCACTTATCGTCCATCATTGCCTGGAATAATCTGGTCATGGCTTTTTCTTCACATTTCCTGATTATCTCAGCTTTACTCATCTGCTTATGTCCGGCTGATGGTAAGATTCATGAGGATTTTCCACTTATGTTACTGTTTCAAGTAGAAATACTGAACAAAAAAATATTTTTATTTTTTATATCATATTGCTATTATTGTGACAGATTTTGAACAGGAGAGGATTAGGGCCGTGAGTGTGTGAGCCACGTATTTTTTAGAATTGAATCTCAGAATTCTGAGATTAAAGTCCGAATTCTAAAAAGAAAAAGAAAATTTTGCATGTGGATCTAATTCTCTTCCGTAATTTTGTAATACAATCAAGATTTTAGTTGGACTGGACGTTTTTTCATTTCCACTGAAATAAATTTAAAAATAATGATGATGTGATTATTGTTGTGTCTGTACCAAACAATCATGTTCCTTTACATCGGGAGAATATGATCTGTAGGCCGGGGCGTCTCTGTAGCACCACAGCGCTTCATTCGTTGATTTTATCTTTATCAAAAGAGCTGCAGCTCCTGTGATTTGAATATTTCACTTGGTTGTAATGAGATTTAGATTTTGATTAGCTTTAGGCTAAATCAACATTTTATTCATGTTGGCTAGTGTCTTTGTTATACTTTGTAATTTTCACTACAAATGATGCCACATAAAGTGTAAAATGTGTCTAATATCTTTAGACTTGTCTGTTAACAGCTGTTACAGCCATGCATGGTAGACTAACTCTTGTTGGTTTTTACTAAAGTTTAGTTCATTTTGAATAAGAGAATTATTGGAGTCCTTTTAGAAGGTTTATCCTTGTATTCATATTCATTTTTACAGCTGATTTAAGCAGAAACAGTTGCTGATTTTGTTTTACCTGCCTCATGCAACAGGCACCAAGGGCTTCTGCTTACATAAACGGCATTAATGCACTAGCTTGAACTATAGATGACTGTTACATTTATTGTATCAGAAACTAAAAACACTCTCCATCCAACAGCTCAGCTTGGATACTAAATCTAACTCTCTCCTCACCAAGTAGAAGGATCCTCTAGAAAACACAAACCCTGAATGTTTATCTCAATTCAAAGGTTTAAATTCAACATAGATGCCGAATTAACATTATTTACAACTATTTGATTTGGACATTATATTCTGCTGCTGTGATGATGTGAATATGCTACAGTAAATATAAAAGTGGCTCCAGCCCACACTTAGCCTACCAGATATCCTGCTAGTAACCGCTTCTTTTTTGTCACACTGTTGCCATCTGCTGGAGCCGGTAATGGCTGATGTGGTAATAGATAAGTACATCTTTTTTGCATGTTTGTAGTTGTGTTGAGTCATTTTGTGTCTTTTTCATCCCTTTCAGTGACATTATGTAGGTGACACTGGGGGAACCCGTTGGGGCCCTGGACCTGTGGCCGATAAAACTCTAGTTAAAAGTTATTTTTCAAAAACTGATGTGGCACATTTCATCGTTTTAAACACAGCGTACTTTAGGAATCTCAATTTTATTTGTGCCCTTGGTTTTGTAGTTTGTTGGTGATACTCATAGCCCTGAAGTCTGTGTAACATTTGATTTTATGGACGAAATATTCAGATCCTTTATCTAAGTGAAGGTAACGACACCAAGCTGTAAATATACTTTGCCACATGTAATAGTCCTGTGTTTACAACAGTATATGAATGTAGTGGAGTAAAAATTACAATTTGCCCTCTGAAATAAAGTGGAGAAGAAATACAAAGTAGCATAATGCTCAAGTAAAGTACAAATACCCCAGAGTTGTACCTTAATAATAGGGTACATTTAATACTTACTTTTAGCTACTGAATACACAGATGCTGATTCATCTCCATGCCAGGGACTAACACACACACTCTGTTCAAAAGCACAAAGAAAAATGTTGATTAATAATAATGCATTTCATTTAATGGTGCCTTTCATGGCACTCAAAGTCATTTTGCATTACAAGATCAGTAATAAAACATCCAATCAGCAAGAAAGCATGAGCAATAAAACAACAAACATCAAGAAGCAACAGAGCATAGCTCAGCAATGAGTTGCAATTGTGGTGAAGTACAAAATAAAATGCAGGTGATGCTGTTAATGTGTGAGGGAGAGGCGAGTTCCAAAGTTTGGGTGCAGCATAGGGCAGCGGTCACCAACCTGCGTGATGTTGTTGTGTAAAGGACACCAGGAGACAGCAGACAACTTTTCTGTTTGTGACTTGTTGAACAGGTGGTTTGATAAAGTTCTAATTGGCCTTATACTTTTTATTGCATTTACAGTAAAGTTCAGTAATCTTCAGTTACTTGACCTGGTTCTGTGTGTCTGCTCTGCTGTTCACTCTGTGTGGTGTGTGTGTGTGTGTGTGTGTGTGTGTGTGTGTGTGTGTGTGTAAGTGTGTGCACGCGCACACGTGTACTGAGTGTAGAGCCCGCCTCGTGCAGAGGACAGAGAAGTAGTGTGACCATGAATGATAAATAGAAAATAAATACATGCTGGATAATAACGAAGTGACTGGCTGCATGGCGACTAATCACTGCAGCCCTAAATAATCTATTATAAGCCAATTGTTGTATTTTACTGATTTAAAAATTTTAATTAATTTGTCCTTTCCACGTAGTCCTCTAGTGAATATGCCCTCACCCATTGTGCTGAGGTTAATGTCTATTAATGATGAAGGAAGTGGGGAGCGGGAGGGAGAGCCAGTGTACCTGATTAGCAGGAGTGTGATATGGTCAGTGGACTCTGGACTGTAATAATCCATGCCATGAGTTCAGGATCAGTTGAAGTCAGTGACTGAAGTTTGTTGGGGGTGCCTGCCAGGATCAATTGTAATAGTCAACGCATGATGTGAATAACCCATTGAGTCAGACTTCTGTGGAGTCTCGTAATAAAGGAGAGTGTAGTCTGGACATGTTTCACAGATGGAAGAAGGAAATCTGGGAAACACTGTTTTTATGACTGTAGAAAGAAAAGGCCCAAGATAACACCAAGACTCTTAACCTGCATGGAGACAGCGATCGTGGTTTCAGCCATCGGGAGTGAACAAATATTGGTATTTGAGAATGTAGATTTAGAGCCAATGAGGAGTAGCTCAGTTTTAGAACGGCTAAGTTAGTTGGTTGTCATCCATATCTGTGTATCATGGAGAAGAGCAATGACGGTACTGGAGGGGAGAGCAAAAGAGGGCTTAGTGGACATATAAAGCTGCATATTGTCAGAATTAACAATGAAAGGTGGAGTTGAAAAATGTACAAAACTTTTGTTAGGCTAAGGCCAGGAACACACTGTATGCATCGCATGTGTGTTGAGGCTGCAGAAAGTTCATCTCAACACACGTTAACGGTGTGAGACGCGTGAACAGGTGAGGTTGTGTCGCGTGATCGAGAGATTCTCTCTTTTGCCTATTTTTCACGCGTGACGTGCGCGGCTCCCAGCAGAAATAAGACAGAGAAGATATGTTGATGTCATATTCACATCATAGCAGCAACGTTACATAAAACTGAAACTTTCCACTGTAGTTGTCGAGGCTGAATCAGAATGTGTCACAAACACGACAAAATATAAATACATTTTTTTAACCATTTTAGCATATGCATGTGGAGATAGTATCATTTACTGACATTTTTTGTAAAAAGAATGAATAAATAAAATAAATCAGCCAATTAATAATGAAGAGAAATCCAACATTTCAGTAACCCGCAAAAACTGAGTAGAGAGACAGAGCTGCAGCAGCAGCAACACAGCACTGATGCAACCGGTGTGCACACATACATTGCAGGCAGTGTGTTTCTGGGGTTAGTCTGAAGATCATCTGTGCCAATTTTAGTGAAAATTGGATAAAGTGTCCTCCATTTGTCCATGTTTTGCACACATTTGTTTTGTAATTGTTATTCTTAATTATTATATTAAAATATATATATGTATATGTATATACATATATATATAATCTTGAATCTGTCCCAAGATTCATCCTTGTTATTTAGAATCCCTCCAACCTCTCAAGTATCTGGTTGAGGTCTTTCATCAATTTATTTGTAGTATTTGGGTGGAATACACCGTTGAAACTACGATTACTTGGGAAAAAAGTAATATTCGAGTGGAATAAACCTTTATGGCAGTTAAATACTCTCCTGAAACTGCAGCCTCTGGTACGGGAGGAACAAACTATTAATGAATATACATAATTCCAATATTGGCAGATTAACAATGCTGCACACCTTTATGACTTTAACATCATTAGTGAAAGAGGTGAAAGGTCACTGTCCCTTGACATATTTGTTCTTACTAGCTAATGTTAGAAAAATAAAGGTCTATTTCAAGGAAATTGTCATTGTAAAAACCAATCTGTCACAAAATTTAATTAGAAAACTTGAATCGCTTTGACAACTTTTTAAACAATTTTTTTCCCTACTTTTCACAGAATATTTCTCAATCCATGATCAAAAATGGTCAAAAATCATGTTACCTGGACAGACTCTGCCAACTGATTCAATGACAAAAGAGCCTGACAAGAAAACAATACCACCTGAACGAACTGCTAAAAATGACAGCTTAAGATCGCAGCATGCAGAACCCAGAACTCCGACGAACTCTGTAACATGCGTCTCGACTGGTGAACCCTCAGTATGTGGAAAAAAGAGCCAAATTAATTCTGAAACAATTCATCCTACCCAAACAAGATCACTGCCTAAAGTAACCAATCCAACTAACAAAGTAACAACTGAGGATGCCAACAGAACCATAGTAACTGAAAGGACTGCTCAAAGTACCACATTGAAATCACAGCCTGGAGAGGCAACATCAACACCTGATCCAACGTCGCTGACTGACAAAGTAAAGTCTGAGCCTGCTGAGACAACAATGGGAACTGAACCAACTGGTAAGACCGATTCACCAACATCACAGCCTGCAGAGACCACTTCAGCAACCAAACCAACTGTTACTGACGGAGTGACATCTGAGTCTGCTGAAAAAACAATGGGAACAGAGGCAACCAGTCAGACCGATGCACCAACATCACAGCCTGCAGAGACCACTTCAGTAACTGAACCAACTGTTACTGACGGAGTAACGTCAGAGCCTGCTGAGACAACAATGGGAACTGAGCCAACTGGTCAGACCGATGCACCAACATCACAGCCTGCAGAGACCACATTAGCAACTGAACAAACTGTTACTGACGGAGTAACGTCAGAGCCTGCTGAGACAACAATGGAAACTGAACCAACTGGTCAGACCGATGCACCAACATCACAGCCTGCAGAGACCACATTAGCAACTGAACCAACTGTTACTGACGGAGTAACGTCAGAGCCTGCTGAGACAACAATGGAAACTGAGCCAACTGGTCAGACCGATGCACCAACATCACAGCCTGCAGAGACCACATTAGCAACTGAACCAACTGTTACTGACGGAGTAACGTCAGAGCCTGCTGAGACAACAATGGAAACTGAACCAACTGGTCAGACCGATGCACCAACATCACAGCCTGCAGAGACAACATTAGCAACTGAACCAACTGTTACTGACGGAGTAACGTCAGAGCCTGCTGAGACAACAATGGAAACTGAGCCAACTGGTCAGACCGATGCACCAACATCACAGCCTGCAGAGACCACATTAGACACTGAGACAACTGTTACTGACGGAGTAACGACAGAACCTGCTGAGACAACAATGGAAACTGAGCCAACTGGTCAGACCGTGCACCAACATCACAGCCTGCAGAGACCACATCAGAACGACCAACTGTTACTGACGGAGTAACATCAGAGCCTGCTGAGACAACAATGGAACTTGAGCCAACTGGTCAGACCGATGAACCAACATCACAGCCTGCAGAGACCACATTAGACACTGAGCCAACTGTTACTGACGGAGTAACATCAGAGCCTGCTGAGACAACAATGGGAACTGAGCCAACTGTCAGACCGTATGAACCAACATCACAGCCTGCAGAGACCACATCAACACATGAGCCAACTGTTACTGGACGGAGTAACGTCAGAGCCTGCTGAGACACAATGGAAACTGAGCAACTGGTCAGACCGATGCACCCAACATCACAGCCTGCAGAGACCAAATTCACAACTGAAACCAACTGTTACTGACGGAGTAACATCAGAGCCTGCTGAACAACAATGGGAACTGAGCCAACTGGTCAGACCGATGAACCAACATACACAGCCTGCAGGACCACATTTGCAACTGACCAACTGTTACTGACGGAGTAACTCAGAGCCTGCTGAGACAACATGGGAACTGAGCCAACTGGTCAGACCGATGCAACCAACATCACAGCCTGCAGAGACACTTTAGTCAACTGAACAAACTTTACTGACGGAGTAACTTCAGAGCTTCTGAGACAACAATGGAAACTGAGCCAACTGGTCAGACCGATGCACCAACATACAGCCTGCAGAGACCAATTTGAACTGAACCAACTGTTACTGACGGAGTAACGTCAGAGCCTGCTGAGACAACAATGGAAACTGAC
>NW_019174421.1:750803-754648 GCF_002260705.1 Seriola dumerili | reverse complement strand
TTTACATAGAAGCTGTGGCTTTGTTTTAAACACTTATGTACTTGAATGACATTTAAACCCGCGGAAAATCATCCACATTCACTTCAGGATGTTTTAGGCCATAGAAACAATTGTCCACAGATCTATTTAACTGCACCCCTGTAACGCTGTCAAACTCACCCACAATGCAACAGCTTCCGCTGGACACACTAAAGGCTTCACACCCCAACACCTGGAAACACATTGAGGTGGGAAATCAGTGGAGTTCAGCTTTAACATGTTTCACTATGTTTAACACCACTCACTGCACCTCCCCTGATCATTGAGTGTGTGTTTCCCCCTGTGACCACCAGGGGGCAGCATTTCATTAAACACCTGCAGAATGAGCCTCAGAGCTTCAGCCTCAACCCTCCTCCAACAGGGTCTACTGACAGGGTGTACCAGGGACTCAAAGGCTCAACATAAAAGCTCCTATCATCACAGTCTTACAGCCCTAACCTCGATCCTCAGTCACCATCACTTTAAGTGTAACCTACACCAATCAACCATGAGATTATGGGTCAGAGCATCTCCGAGACTACAGGTCTTGTTGTGTGTCCCCGGTCTGCAGTGGTCAGTACCTGCTAGAAGGACAACCGGTGAACCGGCAGCAGGGTCAACAACGCTCTGATGTACGTTGAGGTGAAGGATAACCCGTGTTGTCCACAGAAGAGCTACTGTAGCACAAACTGATGAAAAGGTTAATGCTGGTTCTGATAAAGGAGTCACAACACACGGAGCATTGCAGCCGCAGACCCGTCATAGTGTCCACCGCCAAAACTGCCCACAAAGGGCACGTGACCATCAGCACTGGACCACTGACCAATGGAAGGAGGTGGCCTGGTCTGATCAATCACATTTTCTTTTACATCATGTGGATGGCCAGGTGCGTGTGCGTCACATACCTGGGGAAGAAATGGCACCAGGATGCATTATGAGAAGAAGGCAAGCCGGGGGAGGCAGCGTGATGCTTTGGACGATGTTCTGCTGGGAAACCTCGGGTCCTGTCGTTCATGTGGATGTTTCTTTGACACGTAGCTCTACCTAAACACTGTTGTAGACCAAGGACAGTCCTTCATGGAAACAGTATTCCCTAATGGCAGTGGCCTCTTTCAGCAGGATGATGCTCCTGCCACACTGCAGCAACGGCTCAGGAACGGTTTGAGGAACTAAACATGGAGGTCAAGGTGTTGACTTGGCCCCCAGATTCCCCAGATCTCAATCCAGTTGAGCATCTGTGGGATGTGCTGGACAAACAAGTCCAATCCATGGAGGCCCCACCTCACAACTTACATGACTTGAAGGTTCACCAAAGTCTAATCGGCTCGTCCTGGAGTCCAAGTGGACATTTGCTGACATCACAAAGGGCTCCTTGATGTGTCGTCTCCGGAGCTGGTAGATCACCACACACAGACGCTGTAAAGGGAACAACATTATACAATAAGCTGTCTACAGTAGGAGTGCAGACAAACCAGCAGCTTTGATTCTCTCACACCTGTTGCATGTCCAGCTCAGTCTTCCCTGAGTCAGCTCTTTCCAGAGCCTTAAACATTTCTGGTTGAGAGACAGAAAGATACTCACCACACAACAGCTGGGAATCTCTGTCTCATGTCGTCCTCCTGGCTCTCTCCTCATGTTTTCTGTCCATCTTTACTGACAACTGTCAAATACAGGAAAACTCTCCAACACATGATTCAAACAAGTTTCACTTATTTCATCTATTATCTGATCTACAACAATTCAACCATCAGAAACTTCTGGTGACATTGAAATGAACTAAATGTGCTGCTTGGAGCTCGGACCACACTCTGTCCACAAACATGGACTTCAACACAAAATCACTGTTTCTCATCATTTCTGTTGTGTATAAAAATAAAAGCCTCTCTACAGCTTCATGCAGTTGTTTGGTTTTCCATCAGGTCAAAGTTCTGGATAGAACCTGGTTCCTGCTGCTTTTTTATTTCTGGTATCACCTCCGCTGAGGGTCCAGGTGAGCTGAGGAGACACCTGAAGGTGACTCCCCTGGATGCGGATGGGCTGTCGCCTCATCGGCAGCAGCTGAACACGCACCCAGTGAACAATGAATCGATTAATCAGCCCATCATGTGGTGTGATGCAGAAGTTCAGCTAATCCACATTAGGCCAGTATGTGGTGGAAATAGGTGCCAGGTGAAATGTGGCGGGCCAGAGGACAACAGGGGGTGAAGATGCAGGGGAGGGGGGGCAGGAGCGGGCGGGAAGGCGTGCCGGTGAGTGAGATGAAAGCCTGAGCAGATTTCATCCAGTAACTCTTTCATGGAATGAATTCAAGAGAATAGAAAATCAAGGAAGAGATCAAAACAGATCGATTGATAGTGTCAGGGGATCTCTCACAAAAATAAAAGCAAATTGCCAGTGGATATGAGCTATATCACGAAAATTGTATTCACACGCAGGAGTACAGTAGCTGGCAGGTAATTAAAATGGAAAGTAGTTGTCGATGCATGATGAGAGTAGGCATGACTAGAATGCTGTCATTTCAATGTAAACATTGAAAACGAGTTGAGCCAGGTGGAGAGCGTGATTAAACATGGCCTCGTCCAACCAACCAAAACATTGAGATTGAGTAAAGCATCGATGCACTAAGGGAATAATGCACATATTTGCCTGCAGGAACTGACAGCGAGTGAAGGCAAACCCTATCCTAGCTCAAAGCGCCTACTTCAAGGGCGGCGACGAGGCAGGACTACACTGCCAGACATAACAAAGCAGTAGGAAGTTGGAAAACTAAGCAGAACTGAGTGAGCCTACCGGTCTAATTATTAATTTAATTAATAATAATTAATATGATCAAACAGTGGATAACTCTGTACGAATTGACGATACAGCCTGCGCGCAGCCCTACCAGACAATGAGAAGAGAATGTGGGATATTGAATGGTTGCTAGGGTGGTATGTGACCGTGGTTACCGTATTAGATGAATCAGAAAGAGACAGAACTGGAGGCCCAGTACTATCCTCTCACGGCGTGCGTCATGAAAACAAAGGGACAGGTCTGATGACTCATACGGCATTTGCTTGGCTTGTGGTCTTCTGCATTCCCACGCTGATGCGTTTGAGCACCTGCAAAGATAACAAAACAAATTCTGTGGCTAGTGATCTTAGTTGTGAGAAAGGAATAATATGAAAACACATTTTGTCTGTGTAGCTGAAGAGAAAACCTGAGGAGTGAATTAAAAACCCTAGTAGCCTTGTACACTGCTGATGAATGTGCAAAATAGTTAATAATTACGTCACCTGCACCTTGCCAGACGATTGATTTGTGGAATTGTCTTCACCCCTTCTTGGAGAGGAGTAGGCGGTAGGGGATAGGAATGGCAGCTGAGGCATCCCTTTTTACTTAAGTTCTCCTTGCAGGTAAGTCTTATCATCTTTGAGGAGGGAGCCAGCTGGATCGGTCATCCGACCGAAATCTGCCCCCGTTCTTTCACGTTCGTGCTCTCTGCTTCCCAGAAGTTGTCTTGTGTAAGTGTGTTTAAGCGTGTCAACTCCAGAACATGCATTTGGGGAGCGTCTTGAAATAATTAACGGAAATGAAGAGGAGTACCCTTACAAAAGAACTTTCTCTTGACAATAATAACAGGAATAAATAAATAAATAAATGAGACACGGAAGCGGAACAGGGGTAGTGTATAATTGACACACATAGATTAACGAATCCCTGATTGTTGCGTAGCTATCTATGTGTGCCAACACAAGGTTCCATCAAAGCGAGTTCTAACAGTTGTAACTAATTGTGCTGCTGCAATTGTCAATTGTGTCACTGTACAGATTCTCTCTCTTTTTTTT
>NW_019174421.1:749939-750778 GCF_002260705.1 Seriola dumerili | reverse complement strand
GAGGAGGAGTCTCAGTGTGTGTGCAGACACTGTTCAGACGGACAGATCAGAGACACTGATGATGGTCTGTCAGGTCCAGAGGAACACACAGGGATGATGGTGGACTGGACTCTGTGTGTGACAGTGGAGCTGTTCTCAGATCAGTTCAGACTGCAGCACTGAGAGTCATCTCCACTTCTTCTGATTCCTCTGTCAGTCACTGCTGGATGAAGCTCTCCTCTCCACTCCACCTCCCAGTAACATGGTCCAATCAGAGCCTCTCTACACACCAGCTGCTGCTTCCACATCTGGATCATCAGGACACACACACACACACACACACACACACACACACACACCCCTCCTCACCTCCACCTGTTGAGAGAAGAAGAGACAGAGGAGATGAATCAGTGTTTACAGAGACGTCATCAGCTGGACTTCAGTCCTGTTCAGTCCAGATGTGCAGCAGCTGTGTAGCGTAGCCTGCTTCCTCTCAGCTCTCATGTTAACGTGTTGGAGTGAACACTGAGCTGGAGGCTCACAGACCTGCAGAGACTTTTAGCATCAAGTCTGTTCACTCTGCACATTTCCCTCAGTTCACAGTGGAAACAAACTGCTGAGAGTCATGAAGGTTCATCACTGCTCCAACAGGTCAGTGATGCATTCACTGTCCTGACATTTAAACACAGAGTCTCTGTGTACTCCTCCTTGAACCGTCACCTTACCGTGGTGGAGGAGTTTGAGAGCCCTAATGACCCTAGGAGCTATGTTGTCGGGGGCATTTTGCCCCTGGTAGGGTCTCCCATGGCAGATTGGTTCTAGGTGAAGGGCCAGACGAAGAATGGTTCAGAAGATCCCAA
>NW_019174421.1:741390-749914 GCF_002260705.1 Seriola dumerili | reverse complement strand
CGTCACCTTACCGTGGTGGAGGAGTTTGAGAGCCCTAATGACCCTAGGAGCTATGTTGTCGGGGGCATTTTGCCCCTGGTAGGGTCTCCCATGGCAGATTGGTTCTAGGTGAAGGGCCAGACGAAGAATGGTTCAGAAGATCCCAATGAGTATAACAAGCAAGAACTTGTGTACACGGCCCGGAGGGATACCAGGGCTCCGCCCTGGAGCCAGGCCCGGAGTTGGGACCCGTGGGTGAGCGCCTGGTGGCCGGGCCTTAGCCCATGGGGCCCAGCCGGGCCCAGCCCGAACTGGCTACATGGGTTCGTCTACCAGTAGGCCCACCACCTGCAGGAAGAGTCAGCGGGATCCGGTGCATCGTGGGTTGGGCAGCAGACCAAGGCGGGGGCCTTGGCGGTCCGATCCTCGGTTACGGAAACTGGTTTTTGGAACATGGAACGTCACCTCTCTGGCGGGGAAGGAGCGGGAGCTTGTGGAAGAGGTTGAGCGATACCGGCTAAATATAGTCGGCCTCACCTCGACACATAGCGTTGGCTCCAGAACCCAAGTCCTTGAGAGGGGCTGGGCTTTCCTCTTTGCTGGAGTTGCTCCGGGGGAGAGGCGGAGGGCCGGGGCAGGCTTTTTGGTCGCCCCCAGGCTCTCTGCCTGTATGTTGGGGTTTACCCCGGTGGACGAAAGGGTTGCGTCCCTGCGCCTCCGGGTCGGGGATCGGGTTCTGACTGTTGTCGGTGCTTATGCACCTAACAGCAGTTCAGACTACCCGCCCTTTTTGGAGTCCTTGGGACGGGTGCTGGAAAGTGCCCTGAAAGGGGACTCCATTGTCCTTATTGGGAGACTTCAACGCATCACTGGGCAATTGACAGCTTTACTGGAGGGGTGTGGTGGGGAGGAACGGCCTGCCCGATCTGAACCCGATTGGTGTTCAGTTATTGGACTTCTGTGCTAGTCACAGCTTGGCCATAACTAACACCATGTTCAAGCATAAGGATGTCCACAGGTGCACATGGCACCAGGTCACCCTAGGTCGCCGGTCTATGATCGACTTTGTAGTCATATCATCAGATCTGCGGCCGTATGTTTTGGACACTTGGGTAAAGAGAGGAGCAGAGTTGTCAACTGACCACCACCTGGTGGTGAGTTGGATGAGATGGCGGGGGAAGACGCTGCACAGACCTGGCAGGCCCAAACGGGTTGTGAGGGTCTGCTGGGAAAGCCTGGCGGAAGAACCCGTCAAGATGATTTTCAACTCACGCCTCCGGCAGAGTTTTGATCACGTCCCGAGAGCGGTGGGGGACATTGAGTCCGAATGGGCCTTGTTCCGCTCTGCTGTTGTTGAGGTGGCTGTTGCGAGCTGCGGCCGCAGGGTAGCTTGGGCCAGTCGTGGCGGTAACCCCCGTACCTGCTGGTGGACACCAGAGGTGGGGGAAGCCGTCCGGCTGAAGGAGGAGGCCTACAGGGCGTGGTTGACCTGTGGGTCTCTGGAATCAGCTGACTGGTACCGGCGGGCCAAGCGGAGTGCAGCCGCGGCAGTTGCTGAGGCAAAAACTCGGGCGTGGGAGGAGTTCGGTGAGACTATGGAAGAAGACTATCGATCGGCTCCAAAGAGGTTCTGGCAAACCGTCCGGCGCCTCAGGGGGGGAAGGCGGCAACTCGCTCACACTGTTTACAGTGGGGGCGGGGAGCTGCTGACGTCAACTGGGGATATAGTCGGACGGTGGAAGGAATACTTTGAGGAGCTCCTCAATCCCACCAACACGTATTCCGTGGAGGAAACAGAGCCAAGGGACCTGGGGATGGATGATCTAATCTCCGGGGCAGAAGTCGCCGAAGTAGTGAAACAACTGTGCGGTGGCAGAGCCCCGGGGGTTGATGAGATCCGCCCTGGGTATCTCAAGGCTCTGGATGTTGTAGGGCTGTCTTGGTTGACACGCCTCTGCAACATTGCGTGGACATCGGGGGCAGTGCCTCTGGAGTGGCAAACCGGGGTGGTGGTCCCCATCTTTAAGAAGGGTGACCAGAGGGTGTGTTCCAACTACCGGGGAATTACACTCCTCAGCCTCCCTGGTAAGGTCTATGCCAGGGTACTGGAAAAGAGGGTCCGGTCGATAGTTGAACCTCAGATCGAGGAGGAGCAATGTGGTTTTCGTCCTGGGCGTGGAACTGTGGACCAGCTCTTTACCCTCGCTAGGGTGCTGGAGGGAGCATGGGAGTTTGCCAATCCAGTCCACATGTGTTTTGTGGATTTGGAGAAGGCTTACGACCGTGTTCCCAGGGGCTCCCTGTGGGGGGCACTCCGGGAGTATGGGGTGGATGGCCCCTTGTTAGTGGCCATTAAATCCCTGTACCAAAGGAGTGTGAGTCTGGTCCGCGTAGCCGGCAGTAAGTCGGACCTGTTCCCGGTGAGGGTTGGACTCCGCCAGGGCTGCCCTTTGTCACCGGTTCTGTTCATAACTTTTATGGACAGAATTTCTAGGCGCAGCCGGGTGGTGGAGGGGTTTGGGTTCAGTGGCGGGAGGATCTCGTCTGCTTTTTGCGGATGATGTGGTCCTCTTAGTTTCATCGAGCGCCGACCTTCAGCTCTCGCTAGGGCGGTTCGCAGCCGAGTGTGAAGCGGCTGGGATGAAGATCAGCACCTCCAAGTCTGAGGCCATGGTTCTCAGCCGGAAATGGGTGGATTGCCCGCTCCGGGTCGGGGGGGAGGCTCTGCCTCAGGTGGAGGAGTTTAAGTATCTCGGGATCCTGTTCACGAGTAAGGGTAGGATGGAGCGGGAGATCGACAGGCGGATTGGGGCGGCGTCAGCAGTGATGCGGACGCTGAATCGGTCCGTTGTGGGGAAGAGGGAGCTAAGCCGGAAGGCGAAGCTCTCGATTTTCCGGTCGATCTACGTTCCAACCCTCACCTATGGTCATGAGCTTTGGGTAATGACCGAAAGAACGAGGTCGCGAATACAAGTGGCCGAAATGAGTTTCCTCCGCAGGGTGGCCGGAACTTGGAGTAGAACCGCTGCTCCTCCATGTCGAGAGGGGCCAGTTGAGGTGGTTCGGGCATCTGGTGAGGATGCCTCCTGGACGCTGTAGGAGAATTATAAGGCCGAAGATGGCATTGTGTGGGAACAATAACAAAAGATATGTTCAGGCAGTCAACCAAGCAGGTTAAGACATTTAGGTTTGGTGGGAAACATCTGGAAAATAGGAGATTAGGTAACTAGGAATAGATACGAGCCAAGGCACACAGCCAATAAGAGAAAACAGTGACCTGGGAAAGCGTCATGGTGTTCTGCCAGAAAAGACCATGACCTGGGTGTACGCCAGGAATAACAGAATGCAGGAATTGGTCAACAGTTGGGCAAGAGTAGTACTACAAAGCCAAAATGATTGGGAAAAACAGGATGCACATACACACACATGGCCACTTGAGATATAAAAGGACGTGTTACGATTTGTGTTGTTGGTTGTTGTCTCCGTCTATGTCTGCAAGTGGGCCGCATTGAATAAAGAGAGACTCCCCGCCTTGATACCTGTGTCTCGACTGTCTGATTCCTTTTTTGATCCACCACTTCTCGCCACAACAACGCCTCCCCGGGGAGGTGTTTCGGGCATGTCCCAACGGGAGGAGGCCTCGGGGCCGACCAAGGACACGCTGGAGGGATTATATCTCTCGGCTGGCCTTGGAACGCCTCGGGATTCTCCCGGAGGAGCTGGAGGTGGAAGTGGCTGGGGAGAGGGCCGTCTGGACCTCTTTGCTGAGGCTGCTGCCCCCGCGACCCGGATCCGGAGACGACGAGTACGAGTACGAGTACGAGTACGAGTACAAGTACGAGTCTCTGTGTGTTGATGAACATCTGATCCGTTCCTCACATATCACCTGACAGATAAACATGGAGGCTGTCACTGAAAACATCTGGCAGAGGGACAGATATACAGATGTGCTCACTGGACTTCAGCAGAGCTTCTGGTCTGTATAAAGACATCAACTCAACAACAACAGTCGTCTTCACATCCACTCAGACACATGATCACAACGAGCCTCTGGCTGCTCTGATTGGCCGACTGTTCTCTCTCTCTGTCTTTCTGTCCAATCCTGACGCCTGTCACCGTTCTCCTCTCACAGCTTCACTGAGGGAAGCAGCTACTGAGAAGGTCGGAGGTTTACAGGAAACACTGGCTCTTTGCTCCGACACTGTGTTTAGTACAATACTGATGGAAGCAGCAAGGACTGACTCCGCCCCTTTTACTGACCTCAGAGTCTCCAGTCGACAGTCTGGACTCTCCTTAAGATCACACAGCTGCTTCACATCTGGATCCTGCAGCTTGTTGTCACTCAGGTCCAGGTGTTTCAGGTGGGAGGGGTTGGACTTCAGAGCTGGGGCCAGAGAAGAACAGCTGATCTCTGACAAACTGCAGTCCCTCAATCTGAATAAAATGAGAAATACCAGTGTGTGAGTTCTGAGGGTTGAACTGAAGTGAACAGACATTATTCATGACAACTGAGTGAAATGAGCTGAAACTGAAGAATCATTGTGAGAGAAGAACAACTGGAAACATGAGACAACCACTATTTAAAATCTCAGTCATGACTTCATTCAAAATCATTCAAGTTCTGTGTGAAGATAAATCAGCTTCAGTTGTGGATTAAAGATATAAGATCTACAACAGTAACAGTCAGTGAACTGACCCCAGAGTCTCCAGTCTACAGTCTGGACTCTCCAGAAAACCACACAGACCCTTCACTCCTGAATCCTGCAGCTTGTTGTAGCTCAGGTCCAGGTGTTTCAGGTGGGAGGGGTTGGACTTCAGAGCTGAGGCCAGAGAAGAACAGCTGATCTCTGACAAACTGCAGCTCTTCAATCTGAATAAAGAATAAAGATGTGAGTTCAGAGACAAAGTTCCTTCTTGGAAGCGTTCAGTGTTTCATCATCTGTTCAGAGCTGAAGAAGCTTTAGAAAGTAGAAGTTTAGAAAATGAAAGTCAAACACCTGAACCAACAGGAAGCAGGTTAAAAACAGTCACATACAAAGAGTGAAAACAGCTTCATTAATATCAATGACAACATGCTGCTGCTTCAATACAGACGTAGTGACTCCACCTCTTAAACTCTAGCAGCTCCACCTGTGGCTCCATCTGTACAAACTCATGTTGAGCAGCCACATTTATTAGAGCTTCTACTTTCACTGAGCTCTTTCTGACTCAAACAGCTGATCTGCAGCGTGATACACTGAGGGTCATAGGTCAGCTTGTGCATACAGAGAGAAATCCTGAAAATACAGTTCACAAAACTACAACAGTCAGTGAACTCACCCCAGAGTCTCCAGTCTACAGTTTGGACTCTCCAGTCCAGCAGACAGAAGCTTCACTCCTGAATCCTGCAGCTTGTTTCCTCTCAGGTCCAGGTGTTTCAGGTGGGAGGGGTTGGACTTCAGAGCTGAGGCAACGACTTCACAGTGAGTCTCTGACAGTCGACAACCACCAAGTCTGTGATTAGAGAAAATATAAAATGTGTTAGAGTAAAAATACACAACATACAAAACATGTGGTCATGTGATCAACATCTGCTCTTCACATTCGTGGTTCATTTCATCTTATTGTGTTTGACATGAAACAATAATTCTCTCTCTCTCTCTCAGACCTGCAGATTTTTAACGTGAGTCTTTGTTTTACTTTAATCTCACAGATGAAAGGCGGGAAAATGGTTTTACATTTAGGTTCCATAGTGTCCACAGTGTGAGTGTGATTGATCCACAGAGTCAGAGTCAGAGTTTCAGACGTGCATGACAGACGGCCACAGAGCTGCTGTTGTCACATGATGTCATCATTGACCTTTGGTGTGTATAAGAAGACTACTCTCCTCTACAGCAACAAGAGAGAAACACCTGAGAGTTTCTGTCTCATTTAACACAATATATGGAAACACTTTAAAGGACCAGAGTGGAGGATTTAGGAGGACCTGTTCACACAAATGGAATATAATATTCATAAGCACCTTTTCATTAGTATATAATCACCTGACACGTCTCCTTTCACAGAGCCTGCCATGTTGCAGCGCCATGTTTCTACAGTAGCCCAGAGCGGACAAACTAAACACTGGCTGTAGAGAGGGCTTTAGTGTTTTTATGTTACCTGAAGGCCACCATAGCTTCTCCTACACACTTGGAACAGGAGGGGGGGGGGTGGGGGGTATTCAGGTGGTTGCAGTCTGCAACGTCACCACTAGATGGCACTAAATCCTACACACTGGTCCTTTAAAGAAAGACCATGAAAAACTTACAGAAGGAAATAAAACAACTTCACTCTTCAAAATGAAAAGTTGACTTCATCAGCACCAACTCCTGCTCTGATGTGACCACTAGCTTCTTGTAGCTCATGCTAATGTTAGCAAACTTTAAAAGCTAATGTTGACATTACTGAGTCACTTCACTAGTTTGATGACTTTTCTCTGTTTGTGAAGCTGTGACATCATGTTTTAGCATTAACCATTATCACATTAGTGCTTGTTGTCACCACAGTGGCTGCTGTTCACAAAAACTCACCAACTCACTTCAATGTAGAGAATTCAAAATGTAAAGTAGCACCTTTAATCTGAGCGGAGGTCTGGTGAGTTCACGTCTTTCTGACTCCACACATTCACATTCTTTTACTTTTCAAACTTGTAGTTTTCAGACCCAACCCACGCTGACTCAAGTGACATCACTGGAGGACATTTATCAGCCTTCACACAGCTCCCTCTGGAGACACTAAAGGCTTTATACTGTTTCCTATATGCAGTCGTACTCCTCAACACCTGGAAACACCTGGAGACACACTGAGGTGTGAGATCAGTGACTCCTGCTTTAATTAGTTTTTACTATTAATTACAACCAACTGAAATATTTACATTTTAGTGCTCACAACATTTAAAACATCTCCAGAAGAAGAAAAACACAACTGACCTCAAACTTGTGAAATGTGAAACAAAGAATAAAGACAATAATTTAATACTGTGGAAGTTTGAAGAACTAATTGATAATGTTAATGATCATGTCTGGACTCACTCAGCCTTCCTGCAGTTCCTCACAGCTGGGATCAGTCTCCGTCGTCCCTCCTCTGATGTGTTGTAGTTCTCAAGGTCCAACTCATCCAGAACCTCCTCTGACATCTGCAGCATGTAGGCCAGAGCTGAGCAGTGGATCTCAGAGAGTCTCTTCTCTGATCTGTTCTCTGACTTCAGGAACTCTTGGATCTCCTGATGAACTGAGTGATCCTTCATCTCCATCAGACAGTGGAAGATGTTGATGCTTCTGTCAGGAGAGATATCATCTCTGTTCATCTCCTTCAGGTTGTTGATGGCTCTCTGGATGGTTTCTGGACTGTTCTCTGTCTGACCCAGCAGACCTCCTAAGAGTCTCTGGTTGGACTCCAGAGAGAGGCCATGAAGGAAGCGGACAAACAGGTCCAGGTGACCGTTTCTACTTTGGAGGGATTTCTCCATGGCTCTCCTCAGGAAGACATTGAGCGGTGGATCACTGCTCTTATTGATTGCAACAAACTTAGAAATCTTCTTAAGGAAAGTCGTTGGGTTTGAGTCTCTCTGTTTGGAGTCTCTCTGTTTGGAGTCTTCTCCCAGGAAGTTCTCCAGGACCTCTGTCTTCCTGTTGGTGTAACAGTGGAACATGTAGACTGCAGCCAGAAACTCCTGAACGCTCAGATGAACAAAGCAGTAGACTGTTTTCTGGAAGATCACACTCTCTCTTCTGAAGATCTCAGTACAAAGTCCTGAGTACACCGAGGCCTCTGTGACATCAAGACCACACTGCTCCAGGTCTTCTTGGTAGAACATGATGTTTCCTTTCTCCAGATGTTCAAACGCCAGCCTCCCCAGCTTCAGAAGAACTTCCCCGTCAGCCTCCGTCAGCTCCTGTGGACTCGTCTCACGTCCCTCATGGTACTTGTTGTTCTTCCTCTGTGTCTGAACCAGCAGGAAGTGTGAGAACAGGTCAGTCAGGGTCTGGGGCAGCTCTCCTCTCTGGTCTGTGGTCAACATGTGCTCCAGAACTGTAGCAGTGATCCAGCAGAAGACTGGGACTTGACACATGATGTGGAGGCTCCTGGACGTCTTGATGTGTGAGATGATTCTGCTGGACAGCTCTTCATCACTGGATCTCCTCCTGAAGTACTCCTCCTTCTGGGCGTCAGTGAAGCCTCGTACTTCTGTTACCCTGTCCACACATGTAGGAGGGATCTGATTGGCCGCCGCAGGTCTGGAAGTTATCCAGACGAGAGCCGAGGGAAGCAGATTCCCCCTGATGAGGTTCTTCAGCAGCTCGTTGACTGTTATTCTACATTTCTGTTCTTGACAACAAACCTCATGAAAAGACCCAAATCAACAGAGTGTGTCTCTCAACACTTCCTGTCTGTGTCTCTCAGCTCGGAGCTCATTGGTTCCTACTGAAGACGTAAAGCTTTAAAAACACCTCACAGATATATACTTTCATTTTTTAAAACAGTCTCTTACTGTGAGTCTGAGGGTCCAGGTTCATCACTGAAGTCT
>NW_019174421.1:738303-741059 GCF_002260705.1 Seriola dumerili | reverse complement strand
TACCATTCCTGTTCCATCAGTTCCTTCAGTCACATGTTCACATCTGCTCCTCAAGACTGATCTGTATGTTGATCTAAAAACCTGCTGCTACCTCCACAGAGACTCCACTCCTCTTCTCTCTGTGAAAGACAATCTTCTTTATCCACTAACATGTCACAGTCACAGCGTCAACATCTCTGTCTGCATTGGTCGCCAACCTCAAAGAGGCCGGGGCATTCAAACTAACATGAACCGATCTGTTCTAGTCCTAAAGTTTCATTCATCAAGTCAAATTAAAATTCTGAATATAAAAACTGCCTCTTATTTTAGGTCTATAACCATTATGTGTATTCATATCTTGTTAAGCTGTTATGAAAATATATTTTCTAACAAATATTTAAAATCCAATTAAAAACACTTTTAGATATTTCTGTGTTGATGAATTATTTGACGTTTTTGTGAATCTTTCAGGAAGCTGATCATGAATTTAATCTTGATTTTCTGCTATTGCAGTCCTATCAGCTCTTTGTATCTGCGCACTTTAAAGCTGGAGTGCAGGACTTTTACATATTAAAGAAACGTGTGCTGAAATCCAAACCTTGCTTAAATGAGTTCTCACAGAGCTGCATATAACCTCTCAGGCTCCAGGTCCATCTCTGTATTTCTGCAGTAATAGCTGCCTTTTAAATCTTTTGCTGTCTGTGGCTGACTTTCCTTACTGCCGCACCTGGTTACTGATGCATTTAGAGGTCAATAAGGGAAAGACTGATTTTTCAGGGATAGCTAGGAGCAGGCGAGGAAACAATAGAGAGTAACCCATCATTGTACAAGCGTCCAAGAAAAAGTCCTGATTCTCCAGATAAAAAGAAACTCTCAGAGGAAACAGAGGAAACTTGCGGTGCTTTTCCTGTTGCCACGAGAGCGCTGACAGAAGGAGGGGACTGATGTGAAAATACTTGAGATAGGCTATTTAACTACTGACCATTTAACTTCACCTGAATAATGACTCATCATCGTTGAGCTGGTTGATAGTGGTTGACCTGTGATTACTCTCACTGCCAGAGGGGGGAGACACTGAATGATAAAGTGTCACCTCCAACATGGAGACACTAGTGTTTCTCCTCTGTCCTTTCTGTTGATTGACAACAGGCGTCTACAGACTCGGTGAGAGCACACAGAGCCTGTTGACATGAAATCAGGCTCGTATGTTCATGCAGCCACCTTCACACTGACCTGCAGTTCATGAAAATTCAGTTAACATGAAGACGCTCTGCTCTTATAAATCTGATGCAAAGGACTGTGCGTGCTGCATTGTTTCGTGTCTCGGAGTTTTTGTTGTGCACCAAACACAGAGTTTATGAAATCTAGGCCTCCTGGTGTTCTCCCTGTTTCCTTCACGTGTCTAAAACTGAATCACTTCAGCCTCAGTTTACAGTAGAAACAGTCTCTTACTAGTGAGTCTGCAGGTCCAGGTTCATCACGAAGTTTATAGGAGATCTACGTTGGACAAGTCACTCTTCATAGCACAGACAGATGGATCCTGGGAGACTCTGCCTCTCCAGTCTGGGGTTACTGACCTCTTGCAAACAAAAACAGTTTTTATTCATATCACATCCGAGATCAACTGATTCAATTCCTTCTTGATGACAGGAGTCGATGCTAGGGAACTCTCAGCTGACGTCACATCCAGCAACCACACCACTGTTACTGAAGGACTGAAAAAGCAACACAGGCTCAAAGAAGCAGAAGGTCATACAAAGGCGAAGATTCGAGGGATCAGAAGGTGCGTCTGTGAGCACCCGACACCGGGCCCTCAGCGCATCTGTATCCACAACTCAGTCTCCACTGTGGTCAAACATTCTGGACTCTACCTGCATTAACCAGTCCCTCAACAAAAGACAGTGGACCAAACACACAAGGAGAGCAGAGTCACATTCTGCTCATGAACACTATCACTATGGTGTCTTGTGTGTAACTTAAAGAATTTCTGATGTTATTCTACATTCTGTCTTGACAACAAACCTCAGTGAAAAAGACCCAAATCAACAGAGTGTGTCTCTCAACACTTCCTGTCTGTGTCCTCTCAGCCGGAGCTCAATGCGTTCCTACTTGAAGACGGTAAAGACCTTAAAACACCTCACACATATATACTGGTTATTTTTTAAAGCAGTCTCTTACTGTGAGTCTGGAGGGTCCAGGTTCATCAGAAGAAGTCTGGAAGATGTCCTTATCGGATCCGTCACTCTTCATAGACAGACAGATGGATCCTGGAGACTTTGCTCCGTCCTCCTCTTCCTCCACACCATCACTCATCTTCAGGACTTCAGTCAGTCTGAGAGGGAAACCAGTAACACTGACTGTGAGCTCAGACACACAAGAGTCAAGACAATCTGTTCAAGAGTCACATGCAACATAAAGAGAACAGGAAGTAAAACACACACTAACAGAATATACAGTATAATAAACTCCACCTGCTCAGTCTTCATGTGTATTATTCAGCTCATCACAACATTGAGTCAGACTGTTGATTCTGACGCAGAGAACAGGAAGTACCACAGCTCATGTTGTTCCCTCCTTTTCTCTCAGTGTCTCTGTGTGGACACAAGTTCACTCTGACTCTTCTTCCCTCCACAGTCCACAGGGAGAAACTGACTCTGAGACTTTCACAGTAAAATAATAATAATGTTGTATTTACACTCACCCGCCTCAGGCATCAGTTTCCCTCCTTCTGCTGCGTCGACTCAAATTGGAGTCTGAACAAACACTAAACACTTTCA
>NW_019174421.1:705717-738278 GCF_002260705.1 Seriola dumerili | reverse complement strand
TACCATTCCTGTTCCATCAGTTCCTTCAGTCACATGTTCACATCTGCTCCTCAAGACTGATCTGTATGTTGATCTAAAAACCTGCTGCTACCTCCACAGAGACTCCACTCCTCTTCTCTCTGTGAAAGACAATCTTCTTTATCCACTAACATGTCACAGTCACAGCGTCAACATCTCTGTCTGCATTGGTCGCCAACCTCAAAGAGGCCGGGGCATTCAAACTAACATGAACCGATCTGTTCTAGTCCTAAAGTTTCATTCATCAAGTCAAATTAAAATTCTGAATATAAAAACTGCCTCTTATTTTAGGTCTATAACCATTATGTGTATTCATATCTTGTTAAGCTGTTATGAAAATATATTTTCTAACAAATATTTAAAATCCAATTAAAAACACTTTTAGATATTTCTGTGTTGATGAATTATTTGACGTTTTTGTGAATCTTTCAGGAAGCTGATCATGAATTTAATCTTGATTTTCTGCTATTGCAGTCCTATCAGCTCTTTGTATCTGCGCACTTTAAAGCTGGAGTGCAGGACTTTTACATATTAAAGAAACGTGTGCTGAAATCCAAACCTTGCTTAAATGAGTTCTCACAGAGCTGCATATAACCTCTCAGGCTCCAGGTCCATCTCTGTATTTCTGCAGTAATAGCTGCCTTTTAAATCTTTTGCTGTCTGTGGCTGACTTTCCTTACTGCCGCACCTGGTTACTGATGCATTTAGAGGTCAATAAGGGAAAGACTGATTTTTCAGGGATAGCTAGGAGCAGGCGAGGAAACAATAGAGAGTAACCCATCATTGTACAAGCGTCCAAGAAAAAGTCCTGATTCTCCAGATAAAAAGAAACTCTCAGAGGAAACAGAGGAAACTTGCGGTGCTTTTCCTGTTGCCACGAGAGCGCTGACAGAAGGAGGGGACTGATGTGAAAATACTTGAGATAGGCTATTTAACTACTGACCATTTAACTTCACCTGAATAATGACTCATCATCGTTGAGCTGGTTGATAGTGGTTGACCTGTGATTACTCTCACTGCCAGAGGGGGGAGACACTGAATGATAAAGTGTCACCTCCAACATGGAGACACTAGTGTTTCTCCTCTGTCCTTTCTGTTGATTGACAACAGGCGTCTACAGACTCGGTGAGAGCACACAGAGCCTGTTGACATGAAATCAGGCTCGTATGTTCATGCAGCCACCTTCACACTGACCTGCAGTTCATGAAAATTCAGTTAACATGAAGACGCTCTGCTCTTATAAATCTGATGCAAAGGACTGTGCGTGCTGCATTGTTTCGTGTCTCGGAGTTTTTGTTGTGCACCAAACACAGAGTTTATGAAATCTAGGCCTCCTGGTGTTCTCCCTGTTTCCTTCACGTGTCTAAAACTGAATCACTTCAGCCTCAGTTTACAGTAGAAACAGTCTCTTACTAGTGAGTCTGCAGGTCCAGGTTCATCACGAAGTTTATGAGATCTACTGTTGGACAAGTCACTCTTCATCAGAACAGAAGAAATGGATCCTGGGAGACTCTGCTCTCAGTCGGTGGTTACTGACCTCTTGCAAACCAAAAAACATGTTTTGTTATTCATATCACATCCGGATCACTTGATTCAATTCTTCCTCTGATGACAGGAGCCGATGCTGGGAACTCTCAGCCTTGACGTCACATCCAAGCACCACACACTGTTACTGAAGGATGAAAAGCAACACAGCTCAAAGAAGCAGAAGGTCACTACAAAGTGCGAGGATTCGAGAGGATCCAGAGGTGGTTCTGTGACACCCGACACCGCTCCCAGCATCTGTATCCACAAACTCAGCTCGCACTTGTGTCAAACATTCTGGATTCTACCTGCATTAACAGTCCTCAACAAAAGACATGGACCAAACACACAAGATGGGCAGAGTCACATCTGCATATGAACCTATCACTGATGGATGTCTTGTGTGTAACTTAAAGGAATTTCTGATGTTATTCTACATTCTCGTTCTTGACAACAAAACCTCCATGAAAAGACCCAAATCCAAACAGAGTGTGTCTCTCAACAACTTCCTTCTGTGTCCTCTCAGCTCGGAGCTCATGGTTCCTACTTTCAAGCGGTAAAACCTTAAAAACACCTCTACCGAATATATACTTGTTCATTTTTTAAAGCAGTCTCTTACTGTGAGTCTGGAGCGCGTACAGGTTCATCAGAAGAAGTCTGGAAGATGTCCTTTCGGATCCGAGTCACTCTTCATAGACAGAACAGCAATGGATCCTGAGGACTTTGCTCCGTCCTTCCTCTTCCTCCACACCATCACTCATTCTTAACAGGCACTTCAGTCAGGTCTGAGAGGGGAACCGTAACACTGACTTGTGAGCTCAGACACACAAGAGTCAAGGACAATCTGCTTCAAGAGTCAACATGCAACACTAAAGAGAAACCAGGAAGTAACACACACACTAACAGAAATAACAGTATAATAAACTTCCACACTGCTCAGTTCTTCTAGTCGTATTATTCAGCTCATCACAACATTGACTCAAACTGTTTGATTCTGACCGCAGAGAACAAGGAGACGTACCACAGCTCATGTTAGTTCCCTCCTTTTTTTACTCAGTGTCTCTGTGTGGAGACAAAAGTTCACTCTGACTCTTCTTCCCCCACATTCCAAGCGGAGAAAACTGACTCTGAGACTTTCACAGTAAAATAATAATAATGTTGTATTTACACTCCCCCGCCTCAGGCATCAGTTTCCCTCCTTCTGCTGCGTCGACTCAAATTGGAGTCTGAACAAACACTAAACACTTTCACTTTCACTTGCTCCTCCCCTCTGCATTCATAGGTAATCACATGAGTCTGTCTACGTGTATATGTATGACACACACACACACACACACACACACACACACACACACACACACTTTCATGGTGCTGGGTTTGAGAGCGTCCCTGTTTAGTTCAGTCACACAGATAAACACACAAGTCCTAAAACTGCCTGATGTGGTCCAGATGTGTACAAAAAACATCTGTAAATTGCTATGTTTGCCTTTTCACACACTGAATAAAGGTTTGACAAATTTGAATCTGTGTTTTAAAAGATCTTTATGGTGTCTGTTATAATCTAGTCCAGGGCTGATAAGTCTGAGTGCAGTGGTTGTTGATCTGGACCTGGTCCATGGTGTGTGTCATTAATGAAATCAAGTTTCCACAGATGTAAAGGTGGCGGTGGCCTGACGTCACTCCTGACCGTGAGGTAGACGACCATCCTGGCTGCTTCAGCAGAGTCCGGCTGCTCCGAGTCTCCGCGGGGGTCCAGCAGATCCGGATCACAGCGCTGCAACACACTGAAGCACAGAGACACAGACACACAACAGACACAGACACACAACAAACACAGACACACAACAGACACAGATACACAACAAACAGACACACAACAGCGCGCCATGTTTATTTCACACGGAGTCTGAAAACCGACCAACAACAACAAGTGCTAGCTCTGTCAGTTAGCTCTAGCTAGCTAGCTCTCGAACATCCGTCACTGCCGTTAAATCTCATGGTTTCACACATTTGAGTTCATCGTTTGGCGCGGGAAAGTTCGGCTGAACGTCCAGACACATTTAAATCACTTCCTCTGAACAGAGCAGACGTTAACTGAGAGGACTAACGTTAAATGTTGAAGTTTTTAGAGACTTACGCTCGGACTTCAGCCATTTCTGTTCTCAAATTCCCGCCACGAGTGATCTGATTGGTCGGTTCTTGGTGACGCCATAGTCCGTTTTTATCGGGTTTGACTGGCGGTTGGAAAAACGGTGAGCAAAGTTTTCCTCTGGACACACTAAAGGCTTCACACCCCAACACCTGTAAACACGCTGAGGTGGGAAATCAGTGGAGTTCAGCTTTAACATGTTTCACTATGTTTAACACCACTCACTGCACCTCCCCTGATCATTGAGTGTGTGTTTCCCCCTGTGACCACCAGGGGGCAGCATTTCATTAAACACCTGCAGAATGAGCCTCAGAGCTTCAGCCTCAACCCTCCTCCAACAGGGTCTACTGACAGGGTGTACCAGGGACTCAAAGGCTCAACATAACCGCTCCTATCATCACATCATCACAGTCTCACAGCCTCATATATATATATATATATATATATATATATATATTATCTTTTTACATATTTTCACCATAGGAGATGAACAACAATCTAATATATTTACAATGTGTAAATACAGATGTGATATGGAAACAAACAGTAAAAAAGGGTTGGCCTGTTTGAGTCTCCTGTGTGGTCCTGTGTTTGAAGTAAGTCCTTCTTATTGTTTCAACCTCTCCTCCTGTTTCATCTGTTCACGTCTGTTATGATCTGAGTTCACCACCAGCAGAAATAGGTCAGTCACTCTCACCGTGTAATAACTGATTCCTGCCAAGGACCGTGAGGTTTACGAGCGTGGACATCAGCACACAGATAAAAGACCAGGAACTGCACCATAAATCGCCACACTGCCAACATCAACCGTATAGTTTCCTCTTATCTGAACACTGGGAGGGTCAAAGACACAAAGTGGGTCACAGCAGTTTCCATGACCAGCTCCTGTGACTGTCGTCTGCTGGATGAGCTGCTGCATTAGTGCATCTGATATATTGATCACAATTTTCAACTGAAAGAATTTCACTTCAACAGTGATCAGTGGTCAGCTGACTCCTCATGAGACTCTTAAATAATACGACGTCATTTCAGTTTTTATTTCTGAGAATGAACAAAAACACCCTGAAAAACAAACTCAGATTTTTACTAAAGTAGCACAGAAGAATACTACAAGTAAAAGTACAGAAGCATCAGCTTTATATCAAAATATATTTATGGAACAAAAGTAAAAGTTCTCATTATGCAGAATGGGCCCTTTCTAAATCTCATGTATATTACTGTATTCTAAATATTGAAGCACGTATCAATATAATGTTACAGCTGGTCTAGACCATTTGAACTGCTTTCTATCATCTGGGCAGCTGTTTCTCTTATAACACCTCATCATTTATTTACTGTTTCCACCCACAGACACAGGAAGTAGGGTTGTCAAAAAAATCGATACTCAGATATTAATCGATACTAAAAATTAGCATCTGATCAGATACTGATTTGAAACAGTATGGATACCAACAGCGCCGTCTTCACCTCCTCCAGTTGACACAACTTCATACAGCAGCACTGCAGACAGGCAGAGACACAGCCCCTCCCCCCACCAGCAGCTGAACACATGAACGCTAGTTGACGTTCACACACACTGAGCTGGTGTCTCCAGAATAAAACTACATTAACATGGCGAGTGCTGCTGCTGAAGAACCTTTACGACATGTTTAAGTTGAAAATGAAAAAAGAAAAAGTGCCGTTTGGAATTATTTTACATTATTATTTTACCTGGGCGGCGGCACACGTTCACATTAGCCGTTTAACTATTAGCAATTAGCCGATAGCCATATTAGCCGTCTGTTATCATTAAGCTAGCTGCTATGGCTAATAATAAAACGACTAATGTTAATGTGGGAGTTAGGCAGCAAACATCAGTCCTGCCCGTCTGTAACGTTAAAAGACTGTTCATTTAACAGGATAACATAATTATTTGTGTCTGAAAAGTGTTGTGTCATATATACTGCATATATTTTTGCACTACCTCAGACAACCTAAAAATAGTGTTGTCATTGATGTTATTATTTGTGTTGTTTTAATCTTTATTAAAAAAAGGGTAATTTTTTTCTCCCTGTGGTATCGAGTATTTTCCTGAGTATCGTATCAAGTTTGAAATTCTAGTATCGAGACAACCCAAACAGGAAGGAGCAGAAACCTTACGACTGTGACATCACAGACCTTTAACAAAAAAAAAAAGCTAACTTCAGGTAAAACTGTTTTTTTATCCGTATGTCTTCAGTCGCTAATGTCAAATATCCAACATGGTTAAAAAAGTCTTAAATACGAACGACTGGCAGCAGATTATCAGACAAAGTTCAGTCTCTTTGGTCATTTTGTGTCTCTTTATGTTTGTTTTACTCATTTGAACATCTGCTCTCGTCTGTTATGATCTGAGTTCACCACCAGCAGAAATAGGTCAGTCACTCTCACCGTGTAATAACTGATTCCTGCCAAGGACCGTGAGGTTTACGAGCGTGGACATCAGCACACAGATAAAAGACCAGGAACTGCACCATAAATCGCCACACTGCCAACATCAACCGTATAGTTTCCTCTTATCTGAACACTGGGAGGGTCAAAGACACAAAGTGGGTCACAGCAGTTTCCATGACCAGCTCCTGTGACTGTCGTCTGCTGGATGAGCTGCTGCATTAGTGCATCTGATATATTGATCACAATTTTCAACTGAAAGAATTTCACTTCAACAGTGATCAGTGGTCAGCTGACTCCTCATGAGACTCTTAAATAATACGACGTCATTTCAGTTTTTATTTCTGAGAATGAACAAAAACACCCTGAAAAACAAACTCAGATTTTTACTAAAGTAGCACAGAAGAATACTACAAGTAAAAGTACAGAAGCATCAGCTTTAACAGAAGACAAAGCTATCTTCAGGTAAAGCTGTTTATTTGTCTGAATGTCTTCAGTCACTAAATACTTAAATACGAACGACTGGCAGCAGATTGTCAGTCAAAGTTCAGTCTCTTGTTCATCCAGAGACCAGTTCATCCAGAGACCAGTTCATCCAGAGACCAGTTCATCCAGAGACCAGTTCACATCAGAGACCAGTTCATCCAGAGACCAGTTCATCCAGAGACCAGTTCATCCAGAGACCAGTTCACATCAGAGACCAGTTCACATCAGAGACCAGTTCATCCAGAGACCGAGACCAGTTCATCCAGAGACCAGTTCATCCAGAGACCAGTTCACATCCAGAGATCAGTTCATCCAGAGACCAGTTCACATCAGAGACCAGTTCACATCCAGAGATCAGTTCATCCAGAGACCAGTTCACATCAGAGACCAGTTCACATCCAGAGATCAGTTCATCCAGAGACCAGTTCACATCAGAGACCAGTTCACATCAGAGTCCCGTCTGTGGTTTAGAGAACAGCAGCTCTGTGGTTCAGGTCAGGGAAAGATGGTGGTTCAGGTTGAATGTAAATAAACAGGTTGTGAAGTTTTAGTGTCTCAGCAGCAGCTGAGAGTCTGAACAGAATCATAGAACAGTTGAATAAAGCTGGAGTCACTACAGGTGGAGATTTAACTGTGAGATCAGACATTCAGGTGGAACAGATGTTCAGTATCAACACATCTGTGACTTGTTACATTTCCTTGTTATGATAGAAATAAAACGTTGAAGTTTAGATGTATAGAAACTTGTATCATCTGTATAGAGACAGGGTTGAAACCAAAGATAATTAATTTACAATGAGATAAAACAAAGAAAAAAGCAGCAAATCCTCACATTTTAAAAGCTGGAACAAATACAAATGACATTAAGCTGCTATAAACAATGTTTTTACATTTACAATCGATCAAATGAAGCCTCAGCTGACTCACTCTGCAGCTCATTGTTCTGGTGGAGGTGCAGGGTTTGTAATTGTTTTATGTCTCTTTATAGTTATTTGTCATATTGCATCTCTTAGTGGTTGTTGTGTGTCTCTATGTAGTTAGGTTAGCATAACGGTATATTTTCCATTCATTATGAGCTGTAAGTATGCAGACTAAAACTAACAGAGTAAAAGAATAACAGAATACAGAATAAAACTAACACCTCTAATAAGTGTAATTTTAGGACCTCATGCTAGCTTGTAATGCTCATTTACATAGTTTATTGATTTTGACTGGACAGCACAACAGACATTTCCTAACAACCAATCTACACGTTATTGAAGTTTTGACTTGCTAAGACATTTATTATGTTTTAATGGAGCATCCTCATTTAGTAAATCACCAGCTAGTGGTTACTGAGTACTCAGGAGGGACTTGACGTTCAAACTTAGTGATGGATTTTCAAGAGCTGTTACAACACAGTCCTGGTCTCTGTTAAGGAAAACTTTTGAATTTAAATATTTATTCATTATTTTTTTGTTTTAGCCTTAATGTGTTCCAATGCGACGATCCCTGCAGCGCCCATTGCACCTCCAACTAGAGCTCCTGCTACAGTTCCTACTGTACTTCCAACCATGCTCCCAAGAAAGTGTGAAACTCCTCCAACACAACCAGCTCCAACCAATGCAGACCCACCTACAGTGAGTGCGAGTTTCCTTTTAAGATGAGCTGCTTTTACCGAGTAAGATGTTCCTTTGTTTTCCTTTACCATCTGGTTGATCTTCTCCAGAAGCTCGTTGACCTGAGACAGATCCTGGACTGTGTTGTCAATAGCATGGTATCTGTTCTCACAGTTAGAGACAAAGTCTTTGAGATCCTGGTTTTCTTGAATTAACTCCTCAATATTTCTTCCTTTTTCCATTTCATCTCTAAGGGTGAACAACACCATGGTGTATTTCAATACCTCATCGTCGAAAGTTTTCTTAAAAGTCTCCACTCTGTCAAGATCACTTTTTACAAACGCGCTCACCTTCTGCACGAACAGGATCACATGAGGACCAGGATTAACATTCGAGAAAGATTTCTTGATCTCCTCCATCACCTGCTTGTCTTCTTTTCCTGTCTGACACAGACCTGGAGTGTCGACAACAACCACGTTTCGTCCACCGATCTTCACTTGTTCCTTCTGACACTTGTCTGTATAAGAGTTGGGACATATGCGGGAGCCTGAAGTTGCCTCATCCTCTCCTCTCTCCGCTGAGATCCTCAGGATGTTGTTCATGACTGCCGTCTTTCCAGCTCCGACCTTCCCAATGAGCACAATCCTCAGCTCTGTGGGAAATATTACAGACATCAGTAGAGGAAGAACTATTACTGCAGTAAACACAAGGCTATAAATACACTGTGCTGTCGGTCGGCTTTCCTAACTGGGAGCGCTCTGAACAGAATCTACTGTTGGTAATGTACCTCACATAACCCCACGGCACATAACGCAAACTATTAATTGTCTAGCTTGGCATTGTTGTTTTAATTAGTTTTCACCAATACAATAATACTTCCTCTTTTTAGTACCATTGAAACAATATTATCAACTACCATAATTATGCAGATGACATCCAAATTTACTTTGCTCTGTCACCAAATGTCTACAGACCCATAGATTCTCTCTAGAAGGGAAATGAACAAATAAAAGAATGGATGTGTCTGAATTCTTTCACCTAAATAATTGTCTTTAATTATTTAGAAGGAAGTCTGAGAGTAAACACTCATCTTCTATGTGTCCAATCTAACTTGGTGTAATGTTGGACTCAGAGTTTAACAAATTAACAACAAAGTCTGCATTCTCTTATTTTAAAAACAGGAATCATGTCCAGGCAGGACTTTAAATTAATCCATTCTTTTGTTACCAGCAGGATAAATTACTGTAATGGTTTTCTCTCATTCAGAAAGTTGCTCCTAGATTCCTAACAAAAAGACAAGTGAAGACATCCTAGCAGTTCTCACATCATCAGTCAGAAGGCTGCAAACTGTTCACAAAGTGCAAACTAAGCATGGAGAAGCAGCCTTTAGTTACTGGAACAAACCTCCAGAGAAAATGACACTGCCTTTAAATCCAGATTAATTCTGTTCTGCACTACATTGGACTGCGCCCTCAGTTGGGTGTTTTGCAGTTGTTGTGCTGTTTGAACTGCCTGTGTATGAAATGTGTCACATATTTATACTTTCCATGCCACATGAGATTTTTTCCCTTGTATCATAATTTCTCAACCTGTATTTTTATTCTAAATCCCCTGATTTGACTAAGAAGCCAGCACACAGGTCAAGTTGTAGTCAGAACATCAAAGTCATCAGAACAAACAAAGTAAATGGGAAGTACACAGTAACTGAAAGAGGTTATCATATTCTATATAATACAGTTATGGTAAACATATATAATAAGATAAAACAAAACAACTTTGACATAAAAAAGTTACAGTCAATGGGATCTGTACAGACTGTCAAAATACAATCATATTATCTCATATCTTTAGATGACTGATTAAAAGTTAACTCAAAACAATAGAAATGAAGGGTTTAATACTTATTTTGACAGCTGAGAGCTGGAAAACATCATGCATCATGAATATAACTGATGAACTAGTTTATAATTTTTACCAATTATATCAAACCCAGACAGCACCCAGAGCATTAGGACTGTTTAAGAAATATACTCACCAGGCAGTAAATTCTCACTGGTCATCTTTGCTGTGTAAATGCAGCTGATCTGTGATATCTTGTCACTGTGGATGTCTTCTTCTGACTATTTTAATTTCCAACTCATCATTATATATCATAGCCTGCTGCAAGTTCCCTCCCCTGAAGTACACATCACCTGTTCCCAGTCAAAATCTAACCAGTCACAGATCACAAATAAAGATGTAGCTCCAACCAACACATTTGGGGGCAGAGATAAAATATATTATGTAGAGTAGCTACATTTCCACAAGTACTGAGGACAGTTTACCTACACACACACATGAACATGCTGTAAGGAGTATCATTGTTCTTTCCTACAGACATGAACAATGAAATAAAAACAAAATCTTGCTTTTGTGAAGTTTATCTTACTCAGTGGGAGACTGTTTTTATTTTTTATTATATTTGAAACACAAAAACAAGTTCATTAGTCACAGCTGCAGATAATTACACCTACATAAAGTTAGACAAACAAACCTGAGATACAAAAGCACACATGCTATTGCTGTGAATGATGAATAAGGTTATGGACATGCTTTTGAGTTTTTTATGGGTTTCTGTGGGTTAATGATGGTAATTTGGATTAGCATTCATTAACTTAGGTAACAGTTATTTATCTCACACTACAATACATTAGTTCAGATATCATACATCCAAATCCAACATTAGTACCTAAAAGGTTCCTATATATGTTGGAGCCAAAATGAGCTTCCTCTGCAGGGCAGTTTGGCTCAGTCCTCGAGATAGAGCAAGGAGCTCGGACATTCAGAGGGAGCTCGGAGTAGAACCGCTGCTCCTTCACACTGAGTTGAGTTGTTTTGGGCATCTGATCAGGATCCTCCTGGGCGCCTCCCTTTAGAGGTTTTGGTAGGAGACCCCAGAGCAGACCCAGAACACATTTGAGATAATCTATATCTCATCTGCCTTAGGAAGGACTAGTGTTCCCTGAGGAGGAGCTGGAAGACTCTGCCAGGGAGAGGGACCTCTGCACTGCCCTGGTCAGGGCTGGAAATGGATGAACGGATGGATGAATTTCATTTATTCTTCTTTTTTGGTCAAACCTGGCACCTACATTACCCACAATGCAACCTGACTTCAGACTACGCTAATAGTGGCGTATAGTAGCTAATAATGTAGATTTTTATTCGTTCCAACAAGTCCTCCAACCTGAACAACTGTACCAACGGCAGCGTACCTACCTTTGTCGCTGTGGTTACTATAATAATGGTCATTGTTTGGCCAGGTTAAGGAAAAGATGGTGATTCGGGTTGAAATGAGTACTTCCTCAGCATTAAATGATCTTTGTTGTCATGGTTACGATAATAACAATGTGGTTAACTTTGTCGAACAGTCATGAATAATGGAAACAGCATAAACTGCTACTTTCACACGGGAATTGAAAGCTATCCATCCACCTCCTCCTCCTCCTGACGTGGACTTTGTCTCTTTATACGTCACCGACACTTTTCCCTTCGCTCCTGTCATAACTACTACGACCACTAGATGTCGCCTAGCAACAAAACCTAACAATGGATCATAATAACCTGCTGCACAGACGACCAATGAGCTTGTTTTTTTTTTTACAGTCTCATTCGTTCACCTTCATTACTGAAGCATGTCTTACATACAATTACTTGTAACAGAAATATAACCATAAATATTGGAAAAGGAAGCACAGGGATTGAATTAAGTGCAGCAGGCTTAGTTAGCTTGGCTAAGGTTGTTCCTCTACAAACCTGCTTCTGGCTAATGTCCAATCGCATGAAAATAAAATGGATGAAATAAGACTCAAGCTCACTTAGCAACGCAAGATCAGAGACTTGTCTCCACATCTTTACAGAATCCTGGATCCGTCTGACCTTGATGGGTGGACCGTGATCCGCGCTGACGGAACACAAGGTAAGATGAGGGGAGGCGGACTGAGTGTACATCAATGATGCTTGGTGTTAAAACGTAGTCAAAGTGGATGGACAGTGTTTGCCAGATGTTGAGTTTTTAATTGGTCTGATTGCTGACAAAACAATCCCACAATATGTTCTTTCCCACTATTTTATTTATCTTTTGTTTTCCGCTCACTTTTTTGGCAGCTATCTAGTCTTTATCTAGTCCTAGAAATATGTGAGACATTCTGGGGATTACTTTTCTCAGAGATACAGTATGTCTCATAATTTACGAAATATTCAACGTTTTGTCAGAAATCTTTCCCTTAGAAATGAATGGGAAAAAAATGTAACTCTTTGTAACTCAACTATCTTGGCATACTTTCAGCTAGAGACTTAATTTCAACTTTAAACAGGTCCCAAGCTTTTCAGCTATTTAACTTGTATTCAACTTTCTGATATCTTGTACAGTTTCTGATTTATCACAGTTTAAGTTTCATGATTTCTTCTGTTTATAATGGGTGTGTATTACACAGAATGTTCAGAGGCTAAAGTGAGTGACATCACATAAACTGCTCTAAAATATGTCTGTTTCACTTGTTCTCATGGACACAAATTTCACTCTTCACTCGTCGTTTATTTCACCAAAACGTGGGCAAATCTGTCTTTTTCCAGAGACTTACAGAATTTGAAGTATGTGCTTTAAAGGTGCAGGAGAACCATTCAACTGCCCCATTCACTCGAAGGAAAACTGAGGAGGGAAACAAGGAAAACAAAGTGTTTGTTTTTTTTAATCACTGCAACATTTTTTGCGCCACAGACAGACAGACAGACAGACAGACAGACAGACAGACAGACAGACAGACAGACAGACAGACAGACGATTGATGCTTCCAGCTCACTCTAGCTAACTCCACACAGAGACAGAGTTTACTGTGTTCAGAGTCTCTCCTCTCAGAAAATATAAAGCTTCAGGAGACAGGAGTTATGATCTTTTACTGGTAAGCCTGAGTTCAAGAGATATCTTTCAACTGAATGTGTGTCTCAATATAAAATCACCATGGCAACCTCTGAGGACAGTGGGAGCACAGCTGTTTCCAATCAGCTGATTAGGGACTCCTCTGATGTCTGTGGTGTTTTCTGTGAAAGTCTTGCTACAGACTTCTCCAACACTGAATACAGACAATGATTCACACACCTCTCAGCTGTTTGCACTGGAAATATGTTTCAGTCCGGTTTTAGTCAGGAAACATTCGGCAGTTAATTTCAGTTGATGCTTCTTGCTAACTCCACACAGACAGACGATAAAAAAACACTTTTGGACACGACTTGGACAGTTTTCTCTTCTCGAGCACAATGCATGATGGTATATATTGCTTGGGTAGTGACCACACACTATTTTGCATGATGCATTGTGGGATGCATAAGTCCACAATATAGGGTTTAAGAAATCTCACTATACATTCAGACAGCACTACAAAATGGTGAACTCAGTATATAGTGGACTATACACATCAGTTCAGACAGAGCAGAGAAGGTCTGTATACATCAGCTGACTGGCATCAGCTGCTCAATATACTCTCATCAGTTCAACAGACCTTATCTAAACACCTACAACTTTCCACAGTGTGAGACGCTAAACTGCCTGATGTAGAAAAACACAGAAGTCTATTGTTGTAATTCAGTTGGAGCTGGTTTTGCTCCACACGCTGATCTCTGCAGCTTCTTTGGCCTTTCATCTGTGGTCACAAGCGCTGTTTCTGCTGGGAACTGCACTTATTGATAAGAATATATAAGATATCTCTCCTCTCTCACTTCATCTTGTTGTCAACACTGAGAAACAGCTGCAGCTCACACTTTCTGCTGTGACTGTTAGTCAGTGTCACTACTCAGGTAAATGCAGCTCAAAATCAAAAGTTTGATCAAGTATGAATGTAACTGCCTACTTGTGTTACTGAATACAGTGTAGTGCACGTCTGTATGAGTGACTACAGAAATGTAATGAGTGTAATCGTATGTCATGAATAGTATGTGTTTCAGAATAATGAGTATCATACACAAAGAATAAACAGACTGAATTTAATCATGTGATGCAACATAGGTAACATACCAGGGATGCACAGGGAATGAATTGGATTTCTAACTCAGCCCATCAAAATCAAATCAATAATAAACCATCACCACACCACACATGTTGATTACAAGTAAATACATGAACAAGTATATAGAGACTCAGGATATTTGTTGATAATAATGAAAACACAAATGTGTAAATCAAAAACATCTGATTAAAAGATTTCTCATCACAAACACACATCTGTAAAAGAATCATTTAAAGAGTTTTCAGCACACAGTAAGTGTAGTTTACAACAGGATTCAGTCAAAGGTTTGCAGTAAATCATACAGAGAGATTATAATTATTGTAACCATGACAACCAAGGTCCGGTACGCCTGCCAGCGCAGGGGTGCTCTTTCAGGAGACACTGCTATGGGTCATAACAGAGGGTTGAGAACCTGCATGGTTGATCAGGTTGGAGGACTGGTTGAAACATGCAGTCTGACCCCTCCTTGAGAGTTTTTGTAGCAGTATAACCACGTAAGCTTTTCTACTGAAAGAGGACCGTTATTTTATTCATGCAACAAACAATGTTGAATAATGATCCATATATTAACTGTCCACTAAACATGACTGTAGCAAAGTTTATACAGTTTATACATTTTGATAACAGTGAAGTCTTTAGGATTTCGTCTGTGAAAAAGAAGAAAACTAAAAAATTACATGAAATTTACACATTTGCATGACTATGATTTTCCCTGTGTCATGTGTTTTTAGTACTCCAGCTACTTAGCTTCTACTGCTTAGCTTCAGGTGGCATGCATTCATAAGCTAGCTTCACCACAAAATCAATGTAAGATTTCACAAATGGACAGTGTTTCTCCAACTCATCTACGCCCTTATGGTACCACTGCCTCAACTGCACTGAAACATCGAGTGAGCTGTCAAGTAACTTGCACTTTTGCATTTCTTCAAAGGCAGTTTTAGCCTTTTCAAACACTGCACCTTCACAGTATTTTCCTCCATTTTTATTGACCAACTTGTTGATCTTCTCCAGCAGCTCGGTCACTTGATTATTCTCGGCCTTGTTGTCGAAGGCTTGGTGGTCCACACCAAGCTTGATGTAGTCACTGAGACTTTTATTTCGGGATTGTTCCAAGAACTTCTTAATGTCACGTTTATCTTGACAATGGGTGAACAAGACGATCGTGTGACTTTTTGATTTTTCGAAGACTTTCTTGAAGTTTTCCAGAGTGTCTTCGTCGTCTTGTGAGAACTCACTCAGGTCCACCACAAACAGGAACACATGAGGACCAGGTTGAATCAACGTGATGCAATTTAGGATTTCTTCCATCACCGACTCATGATCTTTTTTGGTGTGACACAGACCTGGAGTATCAACAATAGCCAGAGTTTTTCCAGCCAGAGCTTCTCCAGAATCATCACCAAGCTTTCTTATCTCCCTCTGGCAGTCTTGTGTCACAGAATTAAAACTCTGATTAACAGGAAAAATGTCTTGCCCAAGGATCCTGTTCCCTGATGAACTCTTCCCAACTCCGGTCCTTCCAAAGAGCACAATCCTCACCTCTGGTTCTGACACTGTTGGAAGATTTTAAATGGACATAATTTACATTAGCGTGACATCAGCTATGACCACACACACACACCTGATTTGTTTGAAAGTGCAATGGACAATTCAATACCAGTCATCATATTTTTTACTAATTTGACCACATCCTGAACTCAAAAATCTGTCTTGACCCAAGTAATTCAGTAAAAATCAATTGTAACTGAAAACTATGCTATAAAAAAGTACTCTGATACTTATAACATTATAGCCGTGCAGCCTGGTAAGTGCTGCACGGCTGTAATGTTATAATCTGTACAAAAGCTTTGTCAGCTAAGCACTAATTCGAAACTAAAAGCAAATTTGCCTGTTATTTTTCATCTATCCAACAATTTAGTTTTCTGGTGTGTAATACACATTGCAGTCTCACAGGGGCACGAAAGTGGATATAAACTTTTATTCTCATTATCCTACATTAGTAATCTAGACGCAGATAGTTCATGTCGTATATTCAATATGCTGACGATACTGCTCTCTTTATGTCTTATAATTGGACCCATGGTTACTCTTAATACTAATACTTACTACACCTTAATATGACTTGTTCTCTGATAACAGGATGTCTCTTTTCCTTAGTGAAGCTAAACCCATTCTCTATTGAAACTAAATATGAAGTAGGAAAGACACCTGGGTGTTTATTAATGTGGGGGAGTCTTTCATGACTGCAAAAATGGTACCAATCATCTTGGGTGTAAACTATAAATGTATCCTTCGATAAAATTTATAGATCACTAAATCAAAGGATTCAATTTTTGTCCTGAAAAGCACATTTTCTCAGCCACTGTAAGAGCATGAATTCAAAGGAATTTTGTTAATGCTCCCATCTCCTGGTTTAATATACAGTTACTTCATAAAATGGCAGTTCAACACATTTTGATTTACTGAGTTTAAAAAGTAAAACACATGAAAAGAAATTGCAGCAGTGCAGTGGAATAATTTAAACTTTAACTGATGTCAAATTTTTTAGATTTGTCATTTTACTTATTTTCATTGCAATTTAATTTTTTTCTTTTGCAAAATAGTGTCTAAATAATTAAATAAGTTAATTTAGTCAAAAATATTAACCAATACAGTTTAGCTGTTAAATGACAAAAGTTGACAAGTGGTCATGTGTGACCATGGAAATATCATAAGCTGCACTAAATACTGACTGCAAATGTTAATTTTTAGTATTTTTTAGATGTCCTTGATTTGTCTGAAAGCTTAGGCACAGTGAATATTACATATTCATATATTTTCTATGTAATTTGTGACACACAGGAATTATTGAGCCAGATGATAAAGAGCTGTTAAATATTTAAAGTCATCAAGACAACACACACATGCTTAGAAGATGTAGTCAAATATAACACAATGCAACTATGACACATTATATAAATATAAATAAAATTATAGGATGTGAATTTTGTGAAGCAAAAAAAAGGATCATACAACAAACAAGGTCAGTGAGGACTGAAAAATTACAGAATAAAATCAAACAAACTTGATAGTTGCAGATGAGTGATTAATGTTCACTAAAATATATAAAAGGCTTAAATTTAATGATTGAGAGCAGGTATTATAAGCAGGTATTTTAAACATCATTGGTGTTAATGATCTATGAAAACAATATAAAAGAGGAGAATAAAATGTTACTCTGCTGGTTTATCAAACACTACCCTGAGTTCAATTGCTGAATATGAAATATACTTACCATGTTCCATGTTGGACATCTTTGTCTTTTAAGAGCAGTTGAGATGTGATGTCTTGTAGCTGTTTGTGGTTGTTATTGAATTTTTTGTCACTTCATTTTTATATTATAAAGTCTGTGTAGCTCCCTCCCCTCAACATGTCATCTGCTACCTAGCCAGTTTGAGCCAACCAGTCACAGATCAGAAACCAAAATGTAGCTGCAAGCAGCAAATCAGGGGACAAAAGGAGTGCATTGAGCAAAGTACATTTTATGTAGAGTTTGACCAATAGTTCACTCCATATTTTACTTGTAAACTTAAATGTTGTGGTTGGTTTTTACAGTAGATTTTATGTTTCATATATTACTGGGCTGTCTTAGAGAAAAGCATGTTTGAGGTTAAAAAGTGCAACTTTGGGAATTCATGTTTTTAGCCCAACCTGGCATCAACCTGTTTAGTTGGTGTCCTTTTTAACAGTGAAGTAGAAAGAGTGCAATCAAAAGAAAACGGTAGAGAGGAATATAGAGTGGCCCATCATGACCCTGGCTGAGCTTCTAACACAGATGATGTTCTGGGCTGTAGTCATGGGAGATAAGCAGCTGCTTGACAACAGCTGGACATGCCATCAGAAAGGGTTTACACAAAGCATCATCCAGAACAACTAAAAGCAATAGGCTGGATCGCTCTGCAGTGTAAAATAAATGCATTGTTTCATCACCAGAGGTGAGGAACCAGAACTGCTGAAAATAAGAAAGGTAGAAAGAGTGAAAGAATTAGATTAGCAATGTTAGCTGGTCGGCAGCCAGAGGAAGGATCTTTTTGTCTCTGTAGGAGAGCTATGGGCGGAGATGGTCTCAGAAACTGTTCTACAACCTGAAAAACTTTCATGAAGCATCCTGATGCCTGAAGAGCAGAGTGTCCACCATTCCAGAGAGAGTGCAAATGGTCCACCAGTGCAAACCTGCTCAAAGACCTAAAAAAGGTCAATAATTCTTTGGGTTCATAGGCTATTACAGGTTTTGTGCAGTTTCATTCTGCCTTTCCTAAAGTAGTAACAACCCTTAATGCCACTTTAGTAGGAACCCTACCTGTCACAGGTGTATGTACAGACAACAGGATAGAGTAACAGGCAAAAGATATTCAGGAACATGGGACACACAATCTTCATGAATAACAACATGAAGAACTGCCAAAGGGAAAGGGCGGGTGAACTGGTTATACACACTGAAGGACTGATGAAATAATGAGAAGCAGGTGTGGATGATATGGGAATGTGAACAGGTAAGCAAGTGAATGTGAGAGTTAGGTGACACGAATTGGTGAGGAAACTCCAAGGGCAACTGGTGGACAAGTGGTCTGGAAAGTTCCTCAGAAATGCAAGTTGCTGGAGACAGGGGGAGAGGTTCAGAGTGAGCAAAAGAAAAACAAGTGAAGCAGTCATTGTGACACTTCCCAAGAACGATCATGTCCAACTACGATCCTCTGAATGCATGAAGCAGAATGTGGATCTGTTCCTTTGAGCAGGTTTCTATAAACCACTCCATCTTTAAGCAGATGTAAGCACTGAGGTGCTCTCATGCTGCAGTCCTAGCACAGGTGAAGGATGGACAGGAACAGGTAATTGCATTGGTCTTTATCTGACTTACAATTCCTGATAGAGAATAAAATTCAGCTGCTGGTTCTCAAATGTGTTGTTACCGAAAAATATACAAGGTTTTAAATTATGGAGCAATCAAATGGAAATGCGTAACAAAATTTACTGAGGTCAGCATCAGAGAGAGTTTTGGCGATTTAACTCCATCGATGTGAAGCACCTTCATTGAGCGTAGGTCAATATGAAGATAGGAAATAGGACAGGATCCCTGGAGTCAAGCTGGTGGTGTTGGTGCAGTCGAATCAGCAGGTGGTTGATAGAAACCTTTGGATAAATGTTCCTGGACATGATGGAGGTGATGATGGTAATGAGGAGGAGGCAGGTTGCGCTATAGTAGATCTGGAAAAACCAGAACTGCAATGATATCTGAAGAACAGTAATTGTTTGGCTCGTGAACACTGGCAGAGAGATCGTTGGTCAGATCTGGACACTGGGATTGTGGATAGAGGGATTTGACAGCGTGGGAATGTAGAAGTGATGGAGAGATATAGATATACAGAGGAACAAGGCAGAACATGAAGGAAGAGATCTTCCATTCTGATATTACTGTCCTTTGTTGCCTTTACAGACAAACCTCAGGTTTAATGTGGATACAGCAAAGCACATATGGGCCGTAAAGCAAACCATCAGTTTACCATCAGGTACAAACTTGGGTTGGCCAAAAGAAAAGCTTCAAACATGGCTGCATCTATCAAACTTAATGAACTGATAAATTCGATAAGCAATCCCATCTTACACATTGACTGGTCAAGAGTGCAGAGTTGTGAAAGTCAGACTAGTGCGGACTAGAGAGACCAATACATGATGAACTGATGAAGCCGCTTGGATAAGAGGCGAAACGTCTTCCACAGACAAATACAAGTCCAGTTGCCTTCGATTTAATTTGAGAGAGTTGTGAAAGTAGGAAGGAGCATGAACTTCCCTCTCAATTCTCTTTGTTTATTCTTTTCACTAACTATTTCTGTAACTTTTCATGTGCACAACTCAGAGCAAAGCTATGAATGTCCTCAGGGACAGACTTCACTCAGTATGGGTGCGGCCTCATACCAATTTGTCCTACAAAACAGAATTCTTGGAGAGACACTCAGGAGATGCAGTTTGGTGCAGCCAGAAGAGGCTATGATGAGTCCAAACATATGAACACTTTTAGCCCAAGATGTTGTCAGGTGAGACTTCACAAAAACTGCTTTGTTTCAACAAACTGAACCCATAAGCCTTATGTCCTGACAATGACTGATCTCTTTTCAAGATGTTGACGGGTTTTGCCAACCAAGGCCCATGGTGGCCTCAGCAAAGTCCGTTCGTACAACCTTTCTCTGTGGACGACCAGCGCCATCTTTACCTTGCGTCTCATCTGCAGCACCAGCAGTATGTCTATCCATCAGTTGCGCATCAAGTTTTGTTTGTGCACACTCTTTAAAATCCTTATCAAAGTAGAGGTCCTTACACCTGGGATCAATGGATTTGTCTATTTTCCATGTTTCAAACATTTTCTCAAATGCATCTGAGATAGCAGATGCAGAGAGGGAGTATGAACTCCTGCGAGAGTAATAATGCTTTTATCAAGTTAAAAGCTTTGTCAATCCACTGTGCCATGAGGCTAAGGATGCCCATCTGGCTAGCATCCAAACTCCATGTATCAGTTGTAAAACTGATTGCAGGGATGTCGTTTGCCAGTAGGTCATGAATGTGTCAGCGCTCTACATTTCAGGGAGACAGAGGTCAACAAAATGACGATGACTGAACAGTATGTAGTGCTCCATAAACTCCATCAGGCTTTGAAACGTCTACAACGGAGAAATGTTGGTCATCGAAGGTGACGACCTCCATCACCTCGTTAGTGATCCCTTTAGCTTTAACACTGTCTGTGGGGAACTTTTTCACTTTCACAAATATTGTGGTTGTCGACTGAGACTTGGTGGTGTTGTTGAAGGAGCCAGCCTCTAGTGGTCTTTCAAAGAGCTGCAGTTTTTAGCACTTACATGTTGGTTTCACTTCTCAGCCCTGGAATTTCTTGCCTGTAGTGCCTCTCGTTGAAATATCACAGGAACATGCCTACGCATCGCTGATATTTCTCTGAGAAAGTAAAATACTCCCACACCGACACGTACCCGTTCCCCTTTTACATTGTGTCTGGCCAGTGGCTGTTATGGGGGGTATTAGCATAGCACCTATTGGCTAAATGTTGTGTTATTTGGACTAATAATGGCTAATGGACTAATAATGGCTAACCCTAGCATAAAGATATCCAATTCCAGGCACTCAAGATGGATGGATGAAAACAAGAAGCCTTTAAAAATAATACACCAACATGCATCTGCACATTCTCCTCCCTCAAGGTGTAACTCTACACACCTGTGTTGAAATAACTCAGGAACGAAAGCACCTATAGCAATGGGACTTGAGACTTTGAGACTTTGGATCTCATTGCTCGGAGCAGTCAACTGATGGGCAGGGCCCCAATCAGCACTGTTAATAATATTCTTGGAATAGGCGAGGTCTCTCCGGCATGCCTCTCCACAGTTCCTCAGAACAGAGTGACAACACTGCCAAAATCTCTCTTTGTGTTTGCTCATGTTACCGGAGCAGTTCAGTCGCTGCCAAAATTTAAGCACCTTTAGCCCCCAAATTTTAATCAGTTCATCTCTTAGTCCAAGTGAAAGTTTGTGCCAAATTTGAAGAAGTTCCGTCAAGGTGTTTCTGAGATATCGCATCCACCAGAATGGGACGGACGGACAACCAGAAAGCAATATGCCTCCGGCTCTAGCTGTCGCCGATGCGTAGACATAAAAACTAAACCTACTCTTTAAGCTTATTCTGTATCCATCAGTTGTCAGAACAAAATGTTTTGTTTCCCAAAGAGAAAAGAATCTCCTCTGTTATCTCCCTCCTGACTCTTCAGCGTACTGCATGAGAACAGAGCAGAAGATACTAAATGCAGGTATTTCTTGATTGTTTGGAAGCAGTTATGGATGATTGCTGTAATATGTTTAGTTGTTGTCAAAGATAACACAATACTGTGTATAAATTAAAACTGTGAGGCGTCATGTAGTATTGTAATGTAGTGATATCGATAATAAGTAATAAACTGTTCTACTTCCTTGTGTGGCCATAAAGGGCTCCAGTGTTGAAGCTGAACTTTTATGAACCAGATCTCATCTACAGTATCATCACGTTTATGTAACCTCATAAATATGTTTCCTGTCAGATGAGAAGCCAAAACCTTCACTTGTATCTGCTTGTATCTGTCATAGATCAAATAAAACCATAATATCTAATATAATATCTAATCTTCCGTAGAGGACGGTGACAGATTAATTAGCTTCTTTTGAATCAGCGCCTGTGTTGATAAGCTTCCTCAGAAGTGAGAAATAAGTTGTGAGGTAAACTCCCCTCCTATGTAAAGATCATTTGGAGCAGGATGCAGGATGTTGTGCTGCTCCAGCCTCAGTCCAATGTGCAGCTGCAGCATTTCCCTTTAAAATAACACCTCAGAGCTTTTTCAGGACCGATGCAAATCAATCGTTTGTTTGTTTACCAGACTTGCTTCCCTGAACATACTGATGTCACTCACGGAGTCAAGCTTCATTCATAATCACATCGTACCATCACAGGCAGACAACACAAATAGATAGAAACATACAGAATGTGTTTCTTCAAATACACAGTATAATATAAACTGTTGCGTCGTGCAAAATCAGCAGGAGGTCTCTCCAGTTTTACCCACGTTTATACACAAAGAGAGACTGTTAAAGACCGGGGGCCAGTTCAGGGTCCAATTAAAATCTGGTTTCAAGAGGTGATGCAAGTCAGAGACGGTTACGGACTTTTCTTTTTTCTCACTTCGCACTGACACTTTCCCCTCATTTGAACATAAAATGACGAAGATTGGTCGGTTGGAACCTTTCTATTGTATTTCAATTTACCGACCTCCTGGCACATCTGGATCTTTCCTTTCTGAGTCTTTTCGCTTCATATGCCGTGTTTCATTCAGGACATACTCACAGTCTAGTTACTGATAATGTTTGCTTGGTGGATTTCCTTGTCACTGATCACGAAGCGTGTTCTTTTTACTATTTCTTGTACTTTAGATCTGCTGCTGCATCATTAACCACAGCACAGCTGTAATTTTACAGTTCTATTTGACCCAGATGTGCTGTCAAACTGTAGTGGAGTGGAGGTCCAGTTATTTAACAAACAGTGCTCCTCTGTGTTGGATATCGTGGCTCCTCTTAAAACTAGACAAGCCTCTCCTGTCAAATCCTCACCCTGGGGTGATGAGTCAATCCACAGTTTTAGGCCAAAATGTAGGAAGACAGAGTGTTTATGGAAAACCACCAAACTAAAGGTCCATCAGCTGCTTTTAATCTGTTTGAATGAAACGATGAGGGATGTTAAGACTGCTCCGACTGCCAACCTAAATTCAAAGAAATTCAAAGGTTTTCTTCCAGAATATAAACACCACTGTTTCTCTCACTGCTCCACAAGTGCCAGTCCTCTCTAACCATGACTGTAATATAAGATATAAGAGCAAATATTCCCCCATCATCAAACCATCATCCTATTGCTGTTTCCTCATGAGTTATAGGCCGATATCCTGGCTGACTCTGGTGTCCAAACTACAAGAAAAAGTTGTTGTCCAGCAGCTCATAGCTGTTTTATAAAGCCTAGAAAACCTGTATGACTCCTTTCAATCAGGTTTTCATGAACTAGTTCAACAGAAACAGCTCTTCTTAAAGATCCCCTCCAACGAACATCAAGTTTTTAACCCGACATCCATATAGTGCTTTTATACAAGACATATGATGAGTGAAACAAATCAACGCCATGACTGAGTGTCTCCACCTTAGAACTGCAGTGAACCAATGACAGGCTCATAAACACAGATTGAGACAGCCAGACCTTTTCAGTACAAAGAGAGAGAGTTTGCATTATCAAGAAAAACAAACAACCTTTCTTGTTTTGTTTCACGATATCAATACTTCATTCATTGACATGGTGTTAACAACAGAGATGATAATATGGTGATGTCAGATGTTAGGCCTTGTGGATCTTTAGTTCAGTCGCCTGCCTTCCCACCATCAATCTATCACATTGATAGGAAACAGAGACAAAGGAACTTTCTTTCAATAACAGACCAGCTGTTAGCCTGTCAGACATCTGTCTGACAGGCTAACAGCCTCGTGGGTCAGATAATCATTCCAGAGAATCAACTCCCTGGACCCAAGACAACATGGGATTAAACAACCAAAGTCTCTGTTTTGTAACAATAAGACTTTATCAGAGGTAACTGTTTACCAAATGCATACCACATAATGGGCCGTTCCCCTTCCTCTCTGTCCCTAGATTTAACAATCAAAAATCACAAGCCAAATTCCAATCTTGACCAGAAACCAGCATTTTCCTCTTTTTAAACACGAATCTGAAAAAATGTCAAATGAACTGCCCGACTCTTCCATGACCCCTGTAATGGTTTTATGTAATTTAGTTGAATCCCTGGGTTTCTATCCTATAAAATGGCTGAATTGTAAAATATAAAGCTTAAGGCAGTATCTACCATGTGACCGGACTGGTATTAAACAGGTTGTTGCTTCGCTNTAAACAGGTTGTTCCTTCGCTCTGTGCCCAATGTCAGGGATTGTTTAAAATGTCTGAAATAATGATAATAATAATAATAATAATAATAATAATAATAATAAAAGTGATAATAAAACAATGAAGTGTAAACACAGACAGTAGTTTATGGTCTCCTTGTAGGAGAGTTTTAAATCAGCTGCAGCAGAACACAATGACACAATGCAAACATTTCATTTGGGCTTTTTGTTTTTGCAACAAAAACAAAAAATGTTTACACCTGACTTTAACTTGATGTTGTGGAACAAATGCAGGACACTTACCTTGGCTCGTTGCAGCTGGAGATGACCGAGCTGAAGCTCATGGTGCAGGTGTTTAGTTAAACGCTGCCCCCTGGTGGTTTCAAGAGAAAATACACAATTCATCTGTGATGGATGAGTGAAGGTCAAGGGTCAAGTTGAGCATCCCCCTCAGACATTTGAGACTACCATTGTGATACTGCTGTGGGGCACATAAGCCAGAGATGTAATATTGCCCTGGAGTCACTGAGTTAGCTGTTGTTTACATCTTGTCAAATTGTCCCCATCTACAGATTAGCTAACAGAAGATCCTGTTTGCAGTATACCGATGAATATACAGACAACAATCATCGGATTACTGTGATACTGAGGAAAACTTAAAAACAGGAGGATTCTTTTTTCTGTGATTTCTAAACTGATTTATTGGAGCTCTATTGTTGATAAGATGAACCTTTATTGATCCCTCGCAGAGACAAATCTAATTTGACACAGCAGCACAAAAGTCAGAGAGAATCGTCACTACCGCATCTGAACAAACCCGCCATTTTTAAACAGGCAGCGACTGAGCAGCGCTCACTGTAGACTGTTTATTTCTGTCAGTCATTGTTCTAAACTCTTAGTACGACAACCACAGAAACCACCGTGGTCAATGAGGAGGAGCAGACTCTGTTGAGGTTCCCTGGCGTTTGATGATGACGTCACAGTGGCTTTGTGCGTCGTGGTAGAAAAAGGAGAACTGGGGAACCGGAGTTGAGTGGAGTCGGTACCATGTGGTGGAGAAACGCTGTATGAAACACGGGTCCTGCTGTAGCACCAATCCCATTAGAATCAGATGTAACCAGCGACGTCCTCATCCAGCCTGATGAGGTGACAGCTGTTGTGCATCAGGAGCTTCAACACAATGGACAGATGAAGGACGTCGCTGGTTACATCTGATTCTAATGGGATTGGTGCTACAGCAGGACTCGTGTTTCACACTGTTGCATCTCCTCACTGATGGGAGCTCGTGACGTTCCCTGTTTCCTGGTGACGTCTGTGGTGTGATGACGTGGATCGACTTTGTAAAGTCAAGTGATCATCCAGTGTCTGTGGACTCACTTGATTCTTGAGCACAAGCTGGAAATGATTGGTCTCTGTGAAACATGGCTTCAAACCAAATTGTTATCCTTCCTCTTATTGAGGCTCCCCATCTAATTATACAAATGCACATGCTGCTGAGCCACTAAGCAAGGTGGGGGGTGTGGCTTTATTATATAAGTCAGATTTCAGGAAGTTACCTTTACCTCTTTTGAGGCTCTTATATTGAAAAATCTTCTCATCAGCTCGATCAGCCCTCTCCAGGGATGACAGACTACGACCTTTTCATCTTGTGTACTTTCCAGACCACCCGGCCCTTATTCACCAGTGTTTAAGAAGGTGAATTTATTTGTTTTCACCCAGTTTGTCTGAACCAACTCACTGCAATGGCAACACTCTAGACTTGATCCTATCCCGTGCAATTGTGGTTTCTAGTCTGACTGTCTCTCCCGTCACTTCTGTAATCTCTGATTTCATTTTTATCAAGTTTGAAGCAACACTAGCCTGTCCTCGCATTACTGGCTCAAAATGTATTTACCTACCGGAGGCCCTCGCTCCGTTCACTGTAGAAAATATCAAGCTGGTTCTCTCCACTGCATAGAGCAGACTGCTTCTCTCAGTTCACCCAGCAACAATACAAACAATCATAGATTTCTTTTCCACACTGCAGTTCAACCTCACTCAGCAGCAAGCCGTCTCTTAGCTGCTCGCCCTTTACCAGCCTTTAGCAGATTAGACATAAAATCACCTCTTCCTCTCCAGCGTCTACAGAACAGCCCCAGAGCATTCAATTCAGTCCCTGTCAACTTCTTCCTTTAACACATTTTGAGAGTCTGTCTCTTGAACGCACTGTCTAAGCTAGGTATTGTTCTTCTAAACCCAACCACCTGTCTACTGGCAGGCCATCTAACCAAGCTAAACTCTCCAAAAGACCTCTGGACAACCTTGGCCTTCAGTGCTTAACGATTATTAATTTATCCACTCACTTCTGGCCACTGCTCCCAGTTAGCTTTAAGACTGCTGTGGTTGAAAACCTTACTTAAAAAACCACACCTTGATCCAGGAACTCCTTAAATAATGATCGACCAGTCTCAACCCTCCCTTTCTTTTCTAAAGTACTAAGCTGTGTCTCAGGACTTTCTGTCTCAATTCTTGTCCAATAACAATCTGTTTGAAAAGTTCAGTCTGCCTTCAGGGCCTGTCACTCCACTGATCACAGCGTACTAAAGTCTAGTAAATGGATCTTCTGATCTCCATGGATTCAGACTGCCACCTTTGTGCTTCTCTACTGGATCTCCAAGGTCGCAGCTTTTGACGCTTATAGATCTTGTATTCTCTTAGATCGACTTTGAAAGCAATTCTTGTGTGTTTTGACCTGCGTCTACATTGTTAAAGTCCTTACTTCATCAGACAGAACACAGGGCGTCTCCTATAATAAACACTATATCACATACTCTGCCTGTTGAAACAAACGGAAGTAACCCCAGGGCTCTGTTTCTTGGCCCTCTGACTTTTTCCATTGTTAATGATATGATACTCAGTTGTATGTGTATGTGTATGATTCCTCTTCAGATTATAAATCTAAGAGGCTCTGTTTTTCTGCCATGAAAAGCTGGATGTCTCATAAGTTTTTCTCCTGAATTTCTGACAAAAACGCAGATGCTGGTCGTTGAGCCCGACTCGATCATAGAACACCAGTTGATCAATTAACATTTAACTTTGATAACTGTGTTATTCTCATGAATCTGACAGTAACAAAAAAATCTGGGTTGTCCACTTTCGATTCTTCCCTCCCTCCTTTAATCAGAACATTTAAAGATTCACAAGGACCGCCTTTACTTTATCCCTTTTTTCATTCATGTCCTTTCTATTTCTAGCGGTTAATACATACTTGCTCATCAAGGCGATACTGTAGTGTATTTCTGGCCACGTCCTCTATTAAAAGCTCAATGTCATGGAAAACTGGCAACCTGCCTCATTATAAGATAACAATGTGTTTAATGATAAGGTCTGTAAGTTCACGTGCTGTGTGTCCTTTCTCTCCAGCTCCGATTACTCGTTTGTCTCTAGTTTTTGCCCGTCTCGTTTAAAGCCGCTGCACAACCTGGCGTATCACGAGTGCAGCACCTGGTTGCTAAGCACTCTCAGGGACATATTAGGTAGATTTAACAAGTAGAGTTACTAGAGTTACTTGGGAGGATGTTACAGTGCAGCCTGACGGTGTGGGGTTCTTGTCCTCTGCTTCCTTCTCCAAGCAGGGTTTGCGTTCCTCCACCCACAGTTAGGTGCGGTGGGGTTTTGTTATTTTAGTTTGTGTTATTTTCAGCTGGAGATTACGGGTAGTCATGTTATTCATGTCTTTTGTTTTAGGTTAAGTTTGCAGTTATAGGTAGTCTAGGAGGAGAGCTGAAGAGAGAAAGACGACGGAAAACACCCTAAAGAGACAAGAAATGAATTAAGGACACAAGCAAATATATATAACACAAATAGTACAATAATTTAGATATTATATAATTAGAGACAACAAAGAAGAGTCACACAAGTACTTATATATAAATAATATTATTTAGTTTCCTTGTTTAGGTTGAATCAACTTTGAATATTTTGAGGAGATATTTTCAAGGTTGGGAAAGATATTCACTGGTCCTCAAAAGTATAAACCATTTTTATACAATCGATAAAGTGGCAGCTCCATCACTATGAACTCACACACAAATTTTGCACGACAATTAATAAAGATAAAATATTTCAACAGAGAAGCCAGAACTAACGATAGACAAAGCCCCCCGTCAAATTACTACTTTCCCACGAATTATGAAAGCACCTACTACAGTTAGCACCTTAACCACAAGGATTGCACTTAACGCACTAATAATTTGCCCCTAGATAAACAACATAAATAGGACTATACTAATAGCCAACAGGTGCACAAGAACAACCCAAAAGATTATTCCACTACGCAACTCAAGGCAATTTAAAGCATGAACAGCACCGCCGAAGTACATGCACTCAGAAGTCCTCCAACAACTCAGTAATAACACTCCATACTGGCTTATATTATACCCATCAACACCACGAAGAACACTATGTCAACGAACAGTCGCGATACCACTCACGTAACCACGCACTGACAGGCCTTGAGAAAAACACCTCACAGTCCACCCAAAACGCCTAACACTCACTAACAAATCAAAAACAGAAAACAAAAGAGTAAGAACACCGACCTCTCAGACTCCGAAAAAAAATATAAGCGTGAGCACACGAACCAAATACGAACTCAAATAAAGCAAGCAATAATCAACACTTCGACAAGGCAACCTCCTGAATCAAGCATATTCCTAGCCCAGCTCAGAGAAGTAACTCAGGCACAGCACGAGAACCGAAAGTCCGCGGCACACTAAATATAGTTAATATGAACAGATAGCAGACCACACTCAGCAAATAGAAGACGAGTAGCAAAAATCATAGTACTCCATAACTTGTATGATAGCTATAACGCACATTATACATAGAAAGCAGTAATAATGGCGCAGACGGCACTATATAATACCCAAAGGTCAACCAAAAACAACACGACAGACTCACACAACAAAGGTGGCAAGGACCAGACTGCATTGCAACCACATGTAGAAAAAAGAGCACAACACAATGACAAGTGCACAAAACTAAACAAAATGCACACAGAAGCAACTATACTATATGCAGAAATACCTCCACCAAAAAACCGTAGTCAAAAAGCTTGCAAATACAAAGACCTAAAAACCCAAAAAAAGAGAAAAAAACAAAAACAAAACCACGAACAAGTGGACCCTGGCACAAAAATAAACAAACAAGACAGGATAACACAATCTTCTAGCACCAACACCACACCACAGTGGCTCGTCTCTCCACCCAGACACGCCTCTCCTCCTAGCCCAACCCAACATACAATCACCGCAACACTTAACCACATAACCAACCACAAAAGACGCACTCACCATCCGAACTCACATAAACAGATACGCCAGCCTGAAAAACCCACAAAAAAATAAACAAAACAACCCACCGCCACCTAACAGTGGGTTGGAGGAACAAAACCCTGACTATGGAAAGAATGGAGAGCAGAAGACAGGACAACAACAAACAACCAGGGATCCAACTGACAAACATATAAACACACCAGCTCAATAACAACACCTCCAAAATAAACACACAAATACATTCGTTATAATTCATACAAATACACACCAGAAGCAGTAACGCGCAAGGTGAGAGAGCCACCAAATACTGGAAACACATGAACAAATAAACGCACAGGAACAGTGCCATGAAACTTAACAAAAACCCATTAACAAATAATCGACGACTTACGATTGATGACTGAAAGACAAAAGATAAATCACGAATTAAGAATTTCAAGCATCAGTCAAATCAACAGAAAACTCAAGACCACACAGACACACTAAAATACTACAACAACCCCTAGCTATGATTTAAAAGTCGTAGAAAAGAAAAGAGCACAGAGTAAAAAAAAATATTGGAGAAAGATCTTTAAAATGTACGCTTAAAACGACGAGAAAAAGAGGCCGACCAAATCGAAAAAAAGTGATAACAGCCACCAGAATATAATCTTCTCATAACGAAGAAAAATAACCAAACAACATTATCAATAACCAAAACTGCGATTAAATATAACACTTAGCTCTCACATATAACAGCGGAATCTAATCAGACCCCCAGCCCGAGAGACAGCACAACAGAGACACAGCATCACCTTAACACACAAGGCTCTTGCACGAAAACTTACAGGAACAAGAAAACAATTATAAACCAGTAACATCCGAGCAATATCTCACCAACAAAACACAGACACTCTAGACCATTTAACTAACTCTCTCAGAAGCACCATACAATATACTCTAACTCACAAACACATACCAAAGACTTGAGAGAAAGATCACTCAAATGCATAACAAAAAATGGCAGAAAAAACAGTAGTTACAAGCCTCAACACAAACAACACGAAATACCGCAGAAAAAAACCCAACAGAACAAATAAGAACGACACAAAAAAAAAAAAAAAAAATACAAATGAACCCAAGCAGAAACACCCAAAAAAAACTACAGTGAACAAATGTACAAGAGTGAGACCAAGAGAAAACAGGCGAGCCCATGGATACTCCGCTGATCCTTCCACCAGCCAAGCAACGTATGATCACAAAAAACCAAAAAAACCAAGCCAAAAGACCATTATAAGTCGCTTATTTATAGGCAGACCGCACATGTTCTATGCTCCCTCGAATAAATGATCTAAGGAACGTTAAGCCAGTGTAGGGACCAGCGTCAGAAAACACAGAAATATATTGTCCATATCTGCAAGTCGATCTTAAGAGAATACAATGATCTAATTAAGCGTCAAAAGCTGCGCCTGAGATCCAGTAAAGAAGCCACCAGAGGTTGGAAGCTCTGAAATCCATGGAGATCAGAAGAATTCATTTACTTCTTTTAGTGAGCGCTGTGTCATGAGTGACAGGCCCTGAAGGCAGACTGAACCTTTTCAAACAGATTGTTATTGGACAAATGAGACAAAAAGCTCCGAGAACACACTTAGTACTTTAGAAAAGAAAGGGAGGTTTTGAGACTGGGTCGATCTATGATCTAAGGATCCTGGATCAAGGCGTGGTTTTTAGTAAAGGTTTCACCACAAGCAGGTCTTAAAGCTACTGGTGAGCAGTCCAGAAGTGAGTGATAAAAATTAATAATGTTGAGCACTGAAGGTCCCAAGGTTGTCCAGAGGTCTTTGGAGAAGCTTAGCTTGGTAGAGGCTCCAGTAGACAGGTGGTGGTTTAGAAGACCAATACCAGCTTTAGACAGTGCGTTCATAGAGACAGACTCTCAAAATGTGTTAAAGGAGAAGTTGACAGGGAACTGAATGTAATGCTCTGCTGGTCTGTAGACGCTGAGAGGAAGAGGTTGATTTTATTGTTAATCTCTAAAAGCTGTAAAGGGCGAGCAGCTAAGAGACGGCTGCTGCGAGTGAGTGCAAGCTGGCAAGTGTGAAAAAGAAATCTGAATGATTGTGTTTATTTGTTGGCTGGTTAACTGGAGAGAAGCAGTCTGCTCTAGCAAGTGGAGAGAACCAGCTGGTATTTTCTAAAGGAACGGAGCGAGGGCCTTCCGTTAGGTTAAAACATTTGAGCCAGTAATGCGAGGGACAGGGGCTAGTGTTTGCTTTCAAACTTGATAAAAAAATGATCAGAGATTACAGAAGTGAACGGAGCAGGACAGTCAGACTAGAAAACCCCACCCAACATTGCACGGTGATAAGGATTTCAAGTCTAGAGTTGTTGCCATTGCAGTGAGTGGCCACAAACTGGGTGAAACACCACAAATACATATAAAACACAACTGTCGGAAATACAGGACACCTACCGAAGAACACAGTAGTCACCATACACACTAGAGTACCACAGATGAAACAAAGGCAAGTACTTCATCAGCATGG
>NW_019174421.1:697923-705692 GCF_002260705.1 Seriola dumerili | reverse complement strand
GGTCTGTCAGGTCCAGAGGAACACACAGGGATGATGGTGGACTGGACTCTGTGTGTGACAGTGGAGCTGTTCTCAGATCAGTTCAGACTGCAGCACTGAGAGTCATCTCCACTTCTTCTGATTCCTCTGTCAGTCACTGCTGGATGAAGCTCTCCTCTCCACTCCACCTCCCAGTAACATGGTCCAATCAGAGCCTCTCTACACACCAGCTGCTGCTTCAACATCTGGATCATCAGGACACACGCACGCACGCACCGCAGGCAGGCAGGCAGGCACGCACTCCTCTTCACCAACCAGCTGTTGAGAGAAGAAGAGACAGAGGAGATGAATCAGTGTTTACAGAGACGTCATCAGCTGGACTTCAGTCCTGTTCAGTCCAGATGTGCAGCAGCTGTGTAGCGTAGCCTGCTTCCTCTCAGCTCTCATGTTAACGTGTTGGAGTGAACACTGAGCTGGAGGCTCACAGACCTGCAGAGACTTTTAGCATCAAGTCTGTTCACTCTGCACATTTCCCTCAGTCCACAGTGGAAACAAACTGCTGAGAGTCATGAAGGTTCATCACTGCTCCAACAGGTCAGTGATGCATTCACTGTCCTGACATTTAAACACAGAGTCTCTGTGTGTTGATGAACATCTGATCTGTTCCTCACATATCACCTGACAGATAAACATGGAGGCTGTCACTGAAAACATCTGGCAGAGGGACAGATACACAGATGTGCTCACTGGACTTCAGCAGAGCTTCTGGTCTGTATAAAGATCACATGGTTACAGAGTGTAATGATGCTTCTGTGGAATAAGAGCCAGTGACTGTCAGACATCAGACTGATCTCAGAGCTGTGACAGAGATCAAACTGATCAGGTCTTGAGTTGTGAAATGAGAGAACAAACTGTCTCAGATCAGATGTGACAGTTTGATGAATGAGGACACTGTCTCTGTTCCTCTGTGAGGCTGTCAGCTGTAATCAGCTTCACTTCCTGTAGACATCAACCCAACAACAACAGTCGTCTTCACATCCACTCAGACACATGATCACAACGAGCTTTTGGCTGCTCTGATTGGCCGACTGTTCTCTCTCTCTGTCTTTCTGTCCAATCCTGACGCCTGTCACCGTTCTCCTCTCACAGCTTCACTGAGGGAAGCAGCTACTGAGAAGGTCGGAGGTTTACAGGAAACACTGGCTCTTTGCTCTGACACTGTGTTTAGTACAATACTGATGGAAGCAGCAAGGACTGACTCCGCCCCTTTTACTGACCTCAGAGTCTCCAGTCGACAGTCTGGACTCTTCTTAAGATCACACAGCTGCTTCACATCTGGATCCTGCAGGTTGTTTCCTCTCAGGTCCAGGTGTTTCAGGTGGGAGGGGTTGGACTTCAGAGCTGAGGCAACGACTTCACAGTGAGTCTGTGACAGTCGACAACCACCAAGTCTGTGATTAGAGAAAATATAAAATGTGTTAGAATAAAAATACACAACATACAAAACATGTCGTCATGTGATCAATATCTGCTCTTCATCTTGTTGTGTTTGACATGAAACAATAATTCTCTCTCTCTCTCTCTCAGACCTGCAGATTTTTAACGTGAGTCTTTGTTTTACTTTAATCTTACAGAGGAAAGGCGGGAAAATGGTTTTACATTTAGGTTCCATCTCCCTCTGGAGACACTAAAGGCTTTATACTGTTTCCTATATGCAGTCGTACTCCTCACCACCTGGAAACACCTGGAGACACACTGAGGTGTGAGATCAGTGACTCCTGCTTTAATTAGTTTTTACTATTAATTACAACCAACTGAAATATTTACATTTTAGTGCTCACAACATTTAAAACATCTCCAGAAGAAGAAAAACACAACTGACCTCAAACTTGTGAAATGTGAAACAAAGAATAAAGACAATAATTTAATACTGTGGAAGTTTGAAGAACTAATTGATAATGTTAATGATCATGTCTGGACTCACTCAGCCTTCCTGCAGTTCCTCACAGCTGGGATCAGTCTCCGTCGTCCCTCCTCTGATGTGTTGTACTTCTTCAGGTCCAACTCATCCAGAACCTCCTCTGACATCTGCAGCATGTAGGCCAGAGCTGAGCAGTGGAAAACAGAGAGTGACCCAGCAGACCTCCTAAGAGTCTCTGGTTGGACTCCAGAGAGAGGCCATGAAGGAAGCGAACAAACAGGTCCAGGTGACCGTTTCTACTTTGGAGGGATTTCTCCATGGCTCTCCTCAGGAAGACATCACTGGGTGACATGTTCCTTCATTATCATGAACACACACTGTCGTTTATTCAGACCCGTCCCACACACCCGTCCTGCTGCCCCAAATACTCACTACAGCACCAATGTGGATTCATCCGCCGCTGAAAATAGTCCCAACCAGGGGTGGACTGGCCATCTGGCATACCGGGCATCGTCCCGGTGGGCCGTTGACCCAATGTGGGCCGGTCCAGTCCCGCTATGTTTTTTTGTTTTGTTTTTTTTCTCTAAATTCCCTCCAATTGGGCCGATTGGCTACAGAGGGTAGCAGTGTGTTGCCAGCATCAACACATATTATCGGTGTATTGTTTGTCATTGTCAATCAATCATGGCTGACAGGCTCAGAGAGCCCTGACAGTGCTGTCAATCACAACACAAACCAGGGTGGGCGGACCTCACGGCATTGGCGGGAGTTGCGAGACGGGCTGCTGCTGAGCTGAAAATGGATAAGCGGTAGTAACGCCCGGGTGGCGCTGAAAAAACTGCAACTTAAAAAAGCTGAAGTCTCTGGAGGTGGAGGCTGCTAAATATTCTAATTGATGGACCTATCTGGTGCCGGGGTCACCACCCCAGCAGGTGCTGCTGCGCCGGGAGACGAGCGAGTGGAGGCATACATGGTAAGTAACGTTAGCCTGGGCTGGCTAGGCTACATTTTTGAGACATGTCTAAAACAAAGAAGGAAACGTTTTTACATTGAATGTGATGTGACCTAATGAACTGCATAGTCCTACTTGTGACAACAGCCCAGAGTTGAAGGGCTTGAATGTTGGTAGTTGTGGTTTATTAAATATGCCGAATTGTGATATTATGGGTTATTATTGTTCAGATGATTTAGCTAAGCTAGCTAAGAGCTGCTAATATCAGCAGCCTCTTGTTGCCATAGCAACAGTAAACATTCACATGGACCAATGAGCTGTAAGTAGAGATGCAGAATCAAGATGTATTGTAAATACAGATGAGATACTTTGAATTTTAGCACAAATTACAAGTAAACCTATAGGAAATAATTAGTTTAATTTGCAAATATTTGCCATTGAATTTATTGTAATCTTTTAAACTATTTCATAATTTGTGTGTAACTTTAATTTCTGTGTAAATGTGTTACTTCTACTGTAGTTTTCAAATGGCTTTGTATAGTGCTGTCTTGGGCATTTTCAGGTATTGTGACAAAGATCTGACTTTTTTGCATTGGAAAACACTAGTAAGTGTCATGAAAACGTGGCAAAGCCACTAATGTTACCGCTTGCGAATGTTTCGTTCAATATGAACTAATCTTTTATCTTATACATTATTCTGTGGTTTCACAGACTAAAAACTGAAAGGGGAGCATAAGGGTTCTTCCCGTTAGTCTCGTCCCACCCTAGTCATGACATAACTTCTGTTGTGATTTGACACTATAATGAATAAAGATTGATTGATTTATTGCTATAGCTGTCAAATTTTAGTCCTCGAGTTCATAGTTAAGTGCTTTATTTGTTAAACTGCTATCAAGGAATATGACTCTCCTTTGTAGTATGCATGAGAGAAGATGCTGCGAGATTAGTGGACTTCTATGCAGTGTCCGCTGATAATGTGTGGGCCGGTCTGGACAGAAAATGCCAGGGCTAAATTTTTGTCCCAGTCCACCCCTGGTCCCAACTGATGTTTTATATGTTTCCTCCTGTTTGTTTGATAGAAACGACAGTGAGCAGCTGTTTGAGGAAATTACTGAGACTTTTTAAAAAATGAAAGTATATATCTGTGAGGTGTTTTTAAAGCTTTACGTCTTCAGTAGGAACCAATGAGCTCCGAGCTGAGAGACACAGACAGGAAGTGTTGAGAGACACACACTCTGTTGATTTGGGTCTTTTCATGAGGTTTGTTGTCAAGAACAGAATGTAGAATAACATCAGAATGATCCTTTAATTACACACAAGACCATCAGTGATATTCATGCAGATGTGACTCTGCCTCTCTGTGTGTTTGTCCACTGTCTTTTGTTGAGGACTGTTAACCAGGTAGATCCAGATGTTGACACAGTGGAGCTGAGGTTGAGGATACAGATGCTGAGGGTGTCGGGTCACAGACATCTGATCCTCTCATCTCACCTTTGTATGACTCTGCTTCTTGAGCTGTGTTGCTTCCATCTTCAGTCAGTGTGTGGTGCTGGATGGTGACGTCAGCTGAGAGTTCCCACATCGACTCTGTCATCAGAGAATTGATCAGTGATCGATGTGATATGAATAAAAACATGTTTGTGTTTGCAGAGGTCGAACCACAGACTGAGAGCAGAGTCTCCAGGATCCATCTGTCTGTCTATGAAGAGTGACTGGTCCAATGGAAAACCTCCAAAACTTCAGTGATGAACCTGGACCCTCAGACTCACAGTAAGAGACTGTTTCTACTGTAAACTGAGCCTGAAGATGATTCAGTTATTAGACACATGTGAAGGAAAAAGGGAGAAACCAGGCGCTAGATTCATAAACTCTGTGTTGGTCACAACAAAAACTCTGAGACAGAAACATGCACACACAGTTTTTGCATCAGATTTATAAAGCAGAGCGTCTCATGTTACTGTGTCATGAACCTCAGTCAGTGTGAAAGTGGCTGCATGAACACGAGCCTGATTTCATGTCAACAGCTCTGTGTGCTCCACCAGTCTGTAGACCTGTCAATCAACAGAAGGACAGAGGAGAAAACACAGTGTCTCCATGTTGGAGGTGACACTTTATCATTCAGTGTCTCCCCCCTGGCAGTGAGAGTAATCACAGCAACACTATCAATCAGCTCCAAGATGATGAGTCATTATTCAGGTGAAGTTAATGTCATAGTTAAATAGCCTACTCCAAGTATTTTACAAACACCATCAGTCCCCTCTCTTCTTGTCAGCGCTCTCCAACCAGGAAAAGCCACACCAGTTTCCTCTGTTTCCTCTGAGAGTTTTCTTTTTATCTGGAGAATCAGGAACTTTTCTTGGACGCTTGGTAAAATGATGGTTACTCTCTGTTGTTACTCGCCTCTCCAGCTCTCCTAAATCAGTCTTTCCTTATTGACTTCAAATGCATCAGTACCGGTGCGCAGTAAGGGAAAGTCACCACAGACAGCAGATTTAAAAGGCAGCTATACTGCAGAATACAGAGATTTACCTGGAGCTGAGAGGGTTAATCAGCTCTGTGAGAACTCATTTAACAAAGGTTTGGATTTCACACACGTTCCTTTATCTGTAAAAAGTCCTGCACTCCAGCTTTAAGTGGCCAGATACCAAAGAGCTGATAGGATCAATACAGAATCAAGATTAAATACATGATCAGCTCCTGAAAGATTCACAAAAACGTCATATTCAATCACACAGAAATATCTAAAAAGTGTTTTAATGATTTAAGATATTTGTTAGAAAATATATATTCATACAGCTTAACAAGATATGAAATCCAGCCGCTCGATGTCTTCCTGAGGAGAGCCATGGAGAAATCCCTCCAAATGTAAGAAACGGTCCACCTGACCTGTTTTGTTCCGCTTCCTTCATCGGCCTCTCTCTGGAGTCCAACCAGAGACTCTTAGGAGGTCTGCTGGGTCAGACAGAGAACAGTCCAAAACCATCCAGAGAGCCATCAACAACCTGAAGGAGATGAAACAGAGATGATATCTCTCCTGACAGAACATCAACATCTTCCACTGTCTGAATGGGATGAAGGATCACTCAGTTCATCAGGAGATCCAAAGAGTTCCTGAAGTCAGAGAACAGATCAAGGAAGAAACTCTCTGTTTTCCACTGCTCAACTCTGGCCTAACATGCCTGCAGATGTCAGAGGAGGTTCTGGATGAGTTGGACCTGAAAGAAGTACAACACATCAGAGGCAGGGACGACGGAGACTGATCCCAGCTGTGAGGAACTGCAGGAAAGGCTGAGTGAGTCCAGACATGACTCATTAACATTATCAATTAGTTCTTCAAACTCCACAGTATTAAATTATTTGTCTTTATTCCTGGTTTACACATTTCACAAGTTTGAGGTCCAGTTGTGTTTTTCTTCTTCTGGAGATGTTTTAAATGTTGTGAGCACTAAAATGTAAATATTTCAGTTGGTTGTAAATTAATAGTATAAAACTAAATTAAAGCAGGAGTCACTGTTCCTCACCCTCAGTGTGTCTCCAGGCCTGTTTCCAGGTGGTGAGGAGTACGACTGCATATAGGAAACAGTTATAAAGCCTTTAGTGTCCTCATGAGGAGATGGAACCAAATGTAAAACCATTTTACCCGCCTTTCCTCTGTAAAGATTAAAGCTAAAACAAAGACTCACGTTAAAAATCTGCAGGTCTGAGAGAGAAGAGAGAGAGAATTATTGTTTCATGTCAAACACAACAAGGAATGAAGAGCAGATATTGATCACATGACGACATGTTTTGTATTTGTGTATTTTTATTCTAACACATTTTATATTTTTCTCTAATCACAGACTTGGTGTTGTGACTGTCAGAGACTCACTGTGAATGTCGTTTGCCTCAGCCTCTGAAGTCCAACCCCTCCCACCTGAAACACCTGGACCTGAGAGGAAACAACCTGCAGGATCCAGATGTGAAGCAGCTGTGTGATCTTAAGAAGAGTCCAGCTGTCGACTGGACACTCTGACGGTCAGTAAAAGGGGCGGAGAGTCAGTCCTTGCATGCTTCCATCAGTATTGTACTAAACACAGTGTCAGAGCAAAGAGCCAGTGTTTCCTGTAAACCTCCGACCTTCTCAGTAGCTGCCTTCCCTCAGTGAACTGTGAGAGGAGAACGGTGACAGGCTCAGGATTGACAGAAAGACAGAGAGAGAGAACAGTCGGCCAATCAGAAGCAGCCAAAAGCTCCGTTGTGATCATGTGTCTGAGTGTATGTGAAGACGACTGTTGTTGTTGGGTTGATGTCTACAGGAAGTGAAGCTGAAACAGCTGACAGCCCTCACAGAGGAAACATGAGGACAGTGGTCCTCGATTCGACCCGAAACTGTCAACATCTGAGTCTGAGACAGGTTTGTTCTTCCATTTCACAACTCAAGACCTGATCAGTTTGAATCTCTGTGCACAGGCTGCTGTGATCAGTGTCCTGCAATGCTCTGCAGTCACTGGCTCTTATTCCACAGAGTATGGCATCATACCACTCTGCTAACCCATTTGTAGACGTTCTTGACTACAGACCAGAAGCTCTGCTGAAGTCCAGGTGAGCACAACTGTGTAATATCTGTCCCTTATGCCATAGGATGTTCTTCCAGTGACAGCTCCATTTATTCTGTCAGGTGATATGGTGAAGGAAACAGATTCACATATCGTTCATCCAACACACACGAGCTTCTGTGTTTAAGATGTCTAGGAACTAGTGAATTGGCAATCACTGACCTGTTGAGAGCACACGATGCATAACTTCATGGACTCTTCAGCAGTTTGTTTCGCAACTGTGGACTTGATGGGATAATTGTGCAAGAGGTGAACTAGACTTGATGCTAAAAGTCTACTGCAGGTCTGGAGCCTCCAGCTCTAGGTGTTCCTACTCCAACAC
>NW_019174421.1:666732-697898 GCF_002260705.1 Seriola dumerili | reverse complement strand
TCCCAACGTGCCAAAGCCAAAAAAAACCTAATCACAGCCTGATATAATATTCCTCTGAGCCCATAGAGCTCCAATTTAAAAGACATCAGTGAACCACACTGTCACTGGGTGACATGTCCTTCATTATCATAACACACACTGTCGTTTATCAGACCCAGTCCCACACACTCCGTCCTGCTGCCCCAAATACTCACTACAGCACCAAATGTGGATTCATCCGCCGCTGAAAATAGTCCCAACCAGGGGTGGACTTGGCCATCTGGCATACCGGCATCGTCCCGGTGGGCCGTTGACCCAATGGGGCCGGTCCAGTCCCGCTATGTTTTTTTGTTTTTGTTTTTTTTCTCTAAATTCCCTCCAATTGGCCGATTGCTACAGAGGCTCAGTTGTGTTGCCAGCATCAACACATATTATCGGTGATTGTTTGTCATTGTCAATCAATCATGGGCTGACAGGCTCAGAGAGCCCTGACAGTGCTGTCAATCACAACCACAAACCAGGTGGGCGGACCTCACGGCATTGCGCAGTTGCGAGACGGGCTGCTGCTGAGCTGAAAATGGATAAGCGGTAGTAACGCCCCGGGTGGCGCCTGAAAAAACTGCAACTTAAAAAAGCTGAAGTCTTGGAGTGTGGAGCTGCTAAATATTCTAATTGATGGACCTATCTGGTGCCGGGTCACCACCCCAGCAGGTGCTGCTGCGCCGGGAGACGAGCGAGTGGAGGCATACATGGTAAGTAACGTTAGCCTGGGCTGGCTAGGCTACATTTTTGAGACATGTCTAAAACAAAGAAGGAAACGTTTTTACATTGAATGTGATGTGACCCTAATGAACTGCATAGTCCTACTTGTGACAACAGCCCAGAGTTGAAGGGCTGTGAATGTTGGTAGTTGTGTTTATTAAATATGCCGAATTGATATTATGTTATTATTGTTCAGATGATTTAGCTAAGCTAGCTAAGACTGCTAATATCAGCAGCCTCTTGTTGCCATAGCAACAGTAAACATTCACATGGACCAATGAGCTGTAAGTAGAGATGCAGAAACAAAGATGTATTGTAAATACAGATGAGATACTTTGAATTTTAGCACAAATTACAAGTAAACCTATAGGAAATAATTAGTTTAATTTGCAATATTTGCCATTGAATTTATTTAATCTTTTAAACTATTTCATAATTTGTGTGTAACTTTAATTCTGTGTAAATGTGTTACTTCTACTGTAGTTTTCAAATGGCTTTTATAGTGCTGTCTTGGCATTTTCAGGTATTGTGACAAAGATCTGACTTTTTGCATTGGAAAACACTAGTAAGTGTCATGAAAACGTGGCAAAGCCACTAATTTACGCTTGCGAATGTTTCGTTCAATATGAACTAATCTTTTATCTTATACATTATTCTTGTTTTCACAGACTAAAAACTGAAAGGGGAGCATAAGGTTCTTCCCGTTAGTCTCGTCCCACCCCTAGTCATACATAACTTCTGTTGTGATTTGACACTATAATGAATAAAGATTGATTGATTATTGCTATAGCTGTCAATTTTAGTCCTCGAGTTCATAGTTAAGTGCTTTATTTGTTAACTGCTATCAAGGAATATGACTCTCCTTTGTAGTATGCATGAGAGAAGATGCTGCGAGATTAGTGGACTTCTATGCAGTGTCCGCTGATAATGTGTGGGCCGGTCTGGACAGAAAATGCCAGGGCTAAATTTTTGTCCCAGTCCACCCCTTGTCCCCAACTGATGTTTTATATGTTTCCTCCTGTTTGTTTGATAAAACGACAGTGAGCAGCTGTTTGAGGAAAATTACTGAGACTTTTTAAAAAATGAAAGTATAATATCTGTGAGTGTTTTTAAAGCTTTACGTCTTCAGTAGGAACCAATGAGCTCCGAGCTGAGAGACACAACAGGAAATGTTGAGAGACACACACTCTGTTGATTTGGGTCTTTTCATGAGTTTGTTGTCAAGAACAGAAATGTAGAATAACATCAGAATGATCCTTAATTACACACAAGACCATCAGTGATATTCATGCAGATGTGACTCTGCTCTCTCTGTGTGTTTGTCCACTGTCTTTTGTTGAGGACTGTGTAACCAGGTAGATCCAGAGTTGACACAGTGGAGCTGAGGTTGAGGATACAGATGCTGAGCGGTGTCGGGTCACAGACATCTGATCCTCTCATCTCACCTTTGTATGACTCTGCTTCTTGAGCTGTGTTGCTTCCATCCTTCAGTACAGTGTGTGGTGCTGGATGGTGACGTCAGCTGAGAGTTCCCACATCGACTCTGTCATCAGAGAATTGATCAGTGATCGATGTGATATGAATAAAAAAACATGTTTGTGTTTGCAGAGGTCAGAACCACAGACTGAGAGCAGAGTCTCCAGGATCCATCTGTCTGTCTATGAAGAGTGACTGGGTCCAATGGAAAACCTCCAAACTTCAGTGATGAACCTACCCTCAGACTCACAGTAAGAGACTGTTTCTACTGTAAACTGAGCTGAAGATGATCAGTTATTAGACACATGTGAAGAAAACAGGGAGAAACCAGGAGCTAGATTCATAAACTCTGTGTTGGTCACAACAAAAACTCTAGACAGAAACATGCACACACAGTTTTTGCATCAGATATTATAAAGCAGAGCGTCTCAGTGTTACTGTGTCATGAACCTCAGTCAGTGTGAAAGTGGCTGCATGAACACGAGCCTGATTTCATGTCAACAGCTCTGTGTGCTCCACCAGTCTGTAGACCTGTCAATCAACAGAAGGACAGAGGAGAAAACACAGTGTCTCCATGTTGGAGTGACACTTTATCATTCAGTGTCTCCCCCTCTGGCAGTGAGAGTAATCACAGCAACACTATCAATCAGCTCCAAGATGATGAGTCATTATTCAGGTGAAGTTAATGTCATAGTTAAATAGCCTATCTCAAGTATTTTACAAACACCATCAGTCCCCTCTCTTCTTCAGCGCTCTCCAACCAGGAAAAGCCACACCAGTTTCCTCTGTTTCCTCTGAGAGTTTCTTTTATCTGGAGAATCAGGAACTTTTCTTGGACGCTTGGTAAAATGATGGTTACTCTCTGTTGTTACTCGCCTCTCCAGCTCTCCTAAATCAGTCTTTCCTTATTGACTTCAAATGCATCAGTACCGGTGCGCCAGTAAGGGAAAGTCACCACAGACAGCAGATTAAAAGGCAGCTATACTGCAGAATACAGAGATTTACCTGGAGCTTAGAGGGTTAATCAGCTCTGTGAGAACTCATTTAACAAAGGTTTGGATTTCACACACGTTCCTTTATATGTAAAAAGCTCTGCACTCCAGCTTTAAGTGGCCAGATACCAAAGAGCTGATAGGATCAATACAGAATCAAGATTAAATACATGATCAGCTCCGAAAGATTCACAAAAACGTCATATTCAATCACACAGAAATATCTAAAAAGTGTTTTAATGATTTAAGATATTTGTTAAAAAAAAATTATATTCCATAACAGCTTAACAAGCATATGAAACCCAGCCGCTCGACAGTGTGGTTCACTGATGTCTTTTAACATGGAGCTCTATGGCTCAGAGGAATAACTTATATCAGGCTGTGATAGGTTTGGCTCTGCACATGGGATTTATTGGTGATAAGAAAAATATGGACAATCACCAGACTCAGCGCTCAACCTGAACTGATTCTATTTACTGCATTTAGTAACTTTACTAATGAATCTGGTTTCCTCATCAATTATACATCACCTTAGTTAACAAATCCAAATGCTGTTGGTCAAACAGTGTCTACAGTGAACCTCTGACATGTGAAACTCTTCATCATTCAGGCTGTAAAATGATCCTGCAAACTCTGTTAGATCCCAGCTCATCAAGGTTCACCGCACCACCCTTTAATTACTGATGTCTTTAAATCTCTGTCATGTTCATCAGCTGCAGGAAGAATGTGGAAAAGAAAAAAGTTAAAATGTTGTTTAATATCTGATTCATTTCACAAGAAACAAGCGACCTGAGCAGTTAGTATTAATACACTGATAAGCCACAAGAACCAGGAGGAACTTATTTCCTGTTACAAGCTGTGACGTCACTGCAGGACCTCAACACACTAAACACTGTCACAGTCTGGAGGTTCACGGGTTTGTAGCAGGTCTCTTACTGTGAGTCTGAGGGTCCAGGTTCATCACTGAAGTCTGGAAGATGTCCTTTGGACCAGTCACTCTTCATAGACAGACAGATGGATCCTGGAGACTTTGCTCCGTCCTCCTCTTCCTCCACACCATCACTCATCTTCAGGACTTCAGTCAGTCTGAGAGGGAAACCAGTAACACTGACTGTGAGCTCAGACACACAAGAGTCAAGACAATCTGTTCAAGAGTCACATGCAACATAAAGAGAAAAGGAAGTAACACACACACTAACAGAATATACAGTATAATAAACTCCACCTGCTCAGTCTTCATGTGTATTATTCAGCTCATCACAACGTTGAGTCAGACTGTTGATTCTGACGCAGAGAACAGGAAGTACCACAGCGCATGTTGTTCCCTCCTTTTCTCTCAGTGTCTTTGTGTGGACACAAGTTCACTCTGACTCTTCTTCCCTCCACAGTCCACAGGGAGAAACTGACTCTGAGACTTTCACAGTAAAATAATAATAATGTTGTATTTACACTCACTCGCCTAAGGCATCAGTTTCCCTCCTGCTGCGACGACTCAAAATGGAGCCTGAACTAACACTGAACACTTTCACTTGCTCCTCCCCTCTGCATTCACAGGAAATCTCTCGATGGTCTTTTTGTGTGTCATTATTATTATTATAGATTATTAAATTATAACTTTCATAACTTTATAATTTGTATCGTGTCTCTTGTTTGGCGTTTTTGTCCTGTTCATCTGTTTAAAACACATTAAAAAAGTATGTTTAAGATTAAAATTCCAGGAGATGGCGTTAAATAAAAAGAAGAAGTCTGATGCCGCTTTTAAAACCCTAACGAAGAAGAACTTCACCACCCACAATTCTTTGCCTCTTTCCGGTTCCAACCATTCGAGCTCTAAGATGGCGGACCGGCGGCGAAGGAGGAGGCGCGCGTCCCAGGACAGCGAGGACGACGACGAGTCCGGTTCGGGTTCGGACAGCGGGAGATCGGGGTCACCGGCGACCAAGAGCCGGGGGAGGGATCCCGACCCGGCGGAGGCGACAGTGGCCCGCCCCGAGGCGAAGAGCGACGTTGAGTCCGAGTGTGTGAGTAACGGCTAACTCCCGGAGCTAACGTTAGCTCGGCGAGCTCAGGGTTCCATGTCCGACCAAGAGCTGGGACAGATACCGCCTCTAGTAAAAGTTTTCCTGGAGGCCGAGTCCTTGTTTTGATTTGTTGTTACCGTGGAGGCATCAACAGCGGATTATTTATCTGTAGATTTGACCCCTGACATAAACAACTTGATGTTTGTTCAGTGTTAGCTTGAAGGGAACTAACGTCAGACAAGTTAGCTATTTAACCGTTAGCACTTCAAATCTTCCCGGAGACTTCGGAAATGTATTCTTTTCTTAATACATTATAGTGTGTTACATTTACAGTTTATAAGGCCAACTGTCTGCGCTGATAAATCTATTGTTCCTCTGGTTCCCGTGGTGATACTAAGACGAAAAGGCGCCAGTTGGGACACATTTACACGGGTTGCAAATGTGGCCATAACACCGGCGCCGGTGTCTTCTCGGTTACCTTACACTGCCTCAGGTTTAACGAAGATAAGAAACGGTTTGCTCCTAAATTGCCAGCTGGGAAGGCTGTGTGTGCACGCAGGTGTTCACGAGGTGTTGGTGGGCTGTCATGGAAGTACATTTTAGTCTAGTGTCCAGCCAGGCCCCGCTAATGCTACCGCTCCATCGTGTGAGTCTGCCACGTCCAGCACGCGTTAACCTCGACTGAGACCCGGTCAGCTGTCGAAGGCGACTCCCCTGCCATTAACATGATGTCTTCTACTGGCTCATCCTTCGTGTTTGTGGTTTGGCGTAGCAGAGAAAACTAATAAGGGGTCAGGTACGGTATCCCAGAAGATAACTGGTTGGGGTTTGGGTTGAGGTTCGTTTGGTACGTAGATCTGTTTGGTAATGAGAAGTGCATCATTAACCCATACCCCACCCCACCTCCAACAAACGTGCATTAAATCAAAAGCTGCAAGTGCTTCACCACTGGGTCCACACATGGTCAAAAGGTGACACCCTCAGGTACAGAGGTTTGCTGGTGACATATAAATGCTGTATAAACAGGTCAGCAGTGGCTTATAGTGAATGAGTTGTCCAAATACAAATGCTGCAAAGTGCATGTTTTAGGGAGTACAAATATGAAATACAGCACAATAATAACAAAACAACGGCTCCCATCAAGAATGAGGTGCAACTTAAATTACTTAAAGAGATGGAAGATATTCTTTAGGAAGACATCTTATTTACAAGTTACTTTTGGCTCATGCAACTCCAATAGTTAAGTTGAGTGTAGATGGATGGTTTAAATAGGAGTTGTAAGCTGCAAGTACTTTTCCCTTTTGTTTAGTGTGTTTTCATGATTTTCCCAGACATCTTTGCAGCGTTCACAGACCCTATGATTCCTTATCAGACCTAGATAATTTCCAGTTATTCTGGACTCTGAACTTACAGACAGCCATGGTGTAATTTCTCTTTTCATTGGATGGATACCTTTCCAAATGAAACCCCGGTGCACCTGTACCCATAACAACAATGCCGGTTGTATTTTTGTTTTGTTTATAACACAACGTTGATTTTGGCCTGAATGTCCAATAGAACAGGTTTTTAATTCAGATTTTGTAAGTGTGATTTGATTTAAAGGAGCGCACTGGTGTTGAAATCCTGCCCAAGATGGAAAGTTGTTGCAGTCAAAGGAAAAATCAGAATGACAAGTAGGCCTGTGTATTCCAGCTGCAGTGTTCAGATGTCAGGCCTGGGGGCTGAATGTATGACAGGCGCACATTAACGCTGTTGGCCGTGACTCTGGCTGTTTTTGTTCTAAAGGCATTACTGAAGACGGGATGCTCGTCGGCTGTGCTTTGTCGACCCTGAGGTGGGGGGTCGATGTTGATGCAATTTAACCAATAGATGTCACTGCTGAGCTTTCCAACCATTATATCTAGTTTTCCAACAGAGCTGCCTCAAATTCCCAAACGCTGAGGCCTGACGGACTACTTGGGAGCTTCTTCTAAAATGCCTTTAGCAAAGCTTTGAATCGCTCACACGAAGCTCTTCAATTATCTACAGAAGATAAAGAGTTGTTCTCAGCAGGCAGCTCCTGGTGTAACTGTGTGAAAGTGTTTGAGCAGTTCGATGGTGCAGCTGAGCTTTTTGTGCTTCCTGGAGATTAACACAGAGCTGATTCCTTCTTTTTGTCTTTGTCTTTGCAGGAGAGTGAAGATGGAGTGGGAGAAGGTAAGACATTCATAGCAACATTTAGAACCCAACGCGCAACCTTGTAAAATGAAAACAGCTGCAAACACTAATAACATAAAAAGTAGATTAAAAGACAGTAATTTTAGTTTTTCCTTTTTTTATTGTATTATTTATTATTATTTATTGTAGAGGGAACATATTCAACAGTCTTATACCCAGCTGTTGTAGAATGGCTGTGAATCCTGTTGCTGCCTCAGTTTCTGACACTCAAATCTTCCTCTGTCTGCCCTCTTGTCCAGCTGTCCTCTCTGACTACGACAGTGCCGATCCAGAGGAGAACGGTTCCCACTCAGAGGTAGAAATGTCTTAAAACAATCTCTCAAAAGTCTTAATGCTGAGATGTGGGAAGTAGGAGTTTATGAATCCTTTTTTTCTGACATTGCAATGAAAAATATTTTATTGTATAATGAATAATTATCCGAATGCCTCTCACACTAACGTCCCTCAGATCAGGATTTAGGAACCGACGACACTCATTTTGTTTGCAGTTGCGACGCTCAAAGTAAATGCTCTGTCAGCTCGTTAGCAGCAGCAGAGATATCCTGTTTTCAGGTTGCCTGTCCCGTTCTCATCAAGGTGATATCTCAGTTACGCCCGGAGGGAACTTCTTCAAATGTGGTACAAACGTTCACTCGGGCTCAAGAACGAACAGATCAGATTTTGGTGGTTAAAGGTCAAAGTTCAAGATCACTGTGACCTCACAAATCACATTTTTGGCCATAACTTGAGAAGCCAATTATGACACAGTTTAAGACAAATGTCAAACAGGATAAAGTGTTGAAGCGATGGCAATTTATATCCAATAGGTCAAAGGTCAACTTCACTGTGACAGCATAATGTTCCTCAACAACACCTCTGACCATTATTCAATGCTGTAACTCAGGAAATAGAGAGAGTGTGAACAACTTTTTCACTATACACTTTTACAACTGTGAAGTTTTAGAAAATAAAATGTGTCTGTTCAAGACTGAAACCAGAGTGAAGAAGAAGCTGATAGCAGTTTGTTTTTTCAGCTAAAACCAGCTTACAGCACAACGTTTTATTTTGTTAACTTCAGTTCTAACCACAGTCTTGTATTTTCAATCAGGATAAAATGCTAAATATCGTTGGCTAAACTGTTGTTCCTCTGTTTCCTCAGGGAGTGGAGGAGGAAGAGGAGGCCGAGCAGTACAGCGACGAAGAAGCTCCGGCAGCAGCCGCCGAGCCCAAACCCCCTGCTGCCGACAGCCCAGCACAGGGAGGGGAGGGCGAGAGGGAGGAGGAGGCGGAGGGGGAGGGAGGAGGACAGAGTAAAGAGGAGAGCAAACCTGAGGAGAAAGGAAATCTAGCAGGAGAGAGACAGAGCGGCGACGGCCAGGTGAGACTCAGTGAACCCAACAGCTGTGGCACAAAACAGGTGAAAGTGACGATGTCGAGGTGAATCTCTATAATCGAGCAGAGATTTGAACTACAACAGGATATGACAAACACACTGCTGCAGCACAGTCAGCTGATTAAAGATCTTAACGCTGTGTGAGGCACGTCAGTGGGACTGCAAACTAACCAATCACAGCATGACAGGAAATTATGCAGAATATGTCGAATGTGCCATTTGTGAGGAAAGATTCTGGGGGAAAAACACGTGCGCACACACACAAACCACAGAGGTGGAGGAGAAAGGAAAAACAGTTTGTGTGTCTCTGTCGAAGAAGGAAAACGTCACAGCAGTGCGACTGGACGACGAGCCAATGACGTGTCTCTGCTCTCACACTCGCTCCTCTTTACATCACCACGCTGTGATTCTCCACACACACACACACACACACACACACACACACACACAGGACCACCTGACGCAGGCTGAGACCAAGACTTGCACAGTGTGCAGTGTCATACCACAGATTGGAGTATTAGTCTAAAGGCGAGAAAACAGGCTGTAACACACTGGAGAATGTTTTCTTGAAGGATGAATCAAAGTGCTGCTGACTGTTTAGTTTAGGTGCCGACAGCAGATTTTTATGACCCAGTGTTTTTAGACTGCTAATGCAATGTGAAGATTGCTGCTGCTGTTTTCTGTTACGTAGTGGTTTATGTTTACACTCTTACTTTTTATTCCTCTGTGTCAGCGACAGTCGAAGCAGCAGCCATTTTGTTTTCTGCTCTCTCATCTGTGTGTCTCAGTAACACCTTGAAGGAACTTCAGATTTGGCACAAACGTTCACTTGGAACGAACTGATTAAACTTTGGGGGTCAAATGTCGAGGCTAGTGTGACCTCACAAAACACTCTTTATTACTCCAAATGTCACACAAATATATTATAATATATTATATTATATTTATATATTAGATATATAAGTATTTTATTTGGCTCTGGATACCAGGGATGTAACTTGAGTGGCGGAGGGATACAAGCACGAGGAGGTGATTCTAGTTTCCTTGTGATGTGCTGCTCACTGAAGGTGAGGTGATGGACAGCAGGTACCAGACGACCTCCCTCCATTAAATTCAAACCTCTGCTGTGTGATGTAGAGCCACTGCTCGTTCTCCCTGGATCTGAGTCAACACACATTTTGGCCCCCTCCACAACTCAGCAGCTGCTTCTCATGATCATACCTTTGTCCAACATATACACATAATAATTACTGATTAAACGTGATCATTTTGAGTCAGCAGACAGTAGAGCTGTTGGACGATGTCACCATGTTGTAACTGATTCAAACACACGCAGGAGTCCACAGACGATCCCGAGACGAAGGCGGGAGGAAAAGCCGGTCAGCAGCTCGACGATGACGAGGACAGGAAAAACCCGGCCTACATCCCCAGGAAGGGTCTGTTCTTCGAGCACGACGTCAGAGGACACGCTCAGGAGGAGGAGAGGTGCACTTTCTATCTGATTTTTAGAGGGAGTAAGGTAATATAATAAATAACATAATCTTCCATCAGGAAACAAACCTGGAAGGTTGTATGTCATTTAGTTAGATTTGATTTGGCCCAAAATTAAAAATGAAACAATCAATTTTAAGGTGATTTTGAATCCACTGCGATCACAGTGCTGTGTTGATCCATCAGTGTTTGTGCAGCTTGTTGTTGCTTCTTTTCAGAACAGTCGGGGTTTTCAGTGGAATGTCCCTTTAACTTCGTCTCATGTCCCTGTCTGTGTCCCATCAGACCTAAAGGTCGAAACAGGAAGCTGTGGAAAGACGAGGGTCGCTGGGAGCACGACAAGTTCAGAGAGGAGGAGCAGGCGCCCAAGAGCCGCGAGGAGCTCATCGCCATCTACGGTTATGACATCCGAAACGGCGGTGGCCACGGAGACCGGCCGTACAGACAGCGCCGGCCCAGGTGAGCTCCGCTTTAACTGAGAATAACACCGAAAGACAAGGAACGGGCCATTTCACTGTGATGCTATAATTTACAGCCGTTTATTTCAGTGTTGTATGAAAACCAACTGTCACACTGTGACGTCACAAAACACGTTTCTGGCCATAGTTCACAACTTTACAAATGTCTATAAGGACGGTTCTTTAAAGCCACTTTCACTTGCAGGAGTTTAACCTGTTGAATCTGAACGCCGCCGTCTTTTTGTCTCCTGCAGACAGAGTGTGTCTCCCAGCAGAGACAAGCGGTGGAGAGACGGAGGAGGAGAGCGACCGGTCCGATCCTGGCAGAGCGGAGGAGGGGGAGGAGGTCTGAACCGAGGAGGAGCTCCTTCACCTTCATCCGTCCAACCCTCTACATCCCATTCCTCTCTCCCTCTCTCCTCAGCTCAGCGCAGCAACAACCCCTCCAGACTGCCCCCCTCCCGCAGCAGAACATCCCACCAGAATCAAATGCACCTCCCGCCTCAGTCCCACTACAGGAATAACGAATCAAACGCACCCCAGATGCATCCCAGAGAACGACAAGGCCCTAAAGCTCAGTTGGAGCCTGCAGGAGAGAGGGGTGTGGTCAGCAGGGGGGGGCGTAGCGGTGGGGGGAGGGGGGGTCCCTCTGTGGTAATTGAGGACATTACAGTCAGCCATGGAGGCGTTGGGGAACAGGACCTGAGTGTAAGCGCTGTAACGACGGCGGCATCGTCACAGCCGGGCGGTTACCAGTCTGCTTCACCGAGGCGACAGCAGCAGGAACAACGAGGAAGCGCAGACAGATCTGGATCAGCTGCTTCCTCCTCCACCTCTGACCCCTCCCTTCAGTCATCAGCAGCAGCGACCAATCGGGAAGCCTCTCCTCCCGCCGAGCGGCCAGTGGAGCGTAAATCTTACTCACTGGCTCGCAGGACTCGCTCTCGGCCCGCAGACCTGGGCAGCAAACAGCCGTCCATGGAAGAGTCTGCGGCCGGAGGGAACGCCTCCTCCCCCGGCAGTGTGGGAGGGAAGAGCTGGACGGGAGCAGGAGACGGGCCAAATCAGGCTGCAGGAGGAGGAGGAGGAGCAGGAGGAGGAGGAGCAGGAGGACTGACGGAGCTGGACCAGGACGTGGCTCGACTCAGTCTGGCAGGACAGAGCTGGAGCCAGAGCCCGACGTCATACATGCGCTCTGAGATGAGAGGTGAGTGGAGGCTTCTCTCAACACCTGTCACCTGTTGACATACAAAGAAAAAATTCTTTTTACATGCACATGTGCACAAGAAGGTTGTTTTCCCTCTGTTGTCTTTTTCTTTTTTTTTTTTAAGTATATTTTTTGGGCTTTTTTTATGCCTTTATGACAGCACAGTAGAGAGAGACAGGAGATGGGGAGGCAGAGAGAGGGGGAATGACATGCAGTAAAGGGCCGTCCGATGCGGGACTCGAGCCGGGGCCGACTGCAGTGAGGACTGTGGCCTCTACACATGGGGCGCCTGCTTAGACCACCACACGACGCCCCCCCCCCTGTTGTCTTTTTATGTGAAAAATGATCCACAGATTTAAATTTCATCAGGCGGGACCTTCCCCCTCAACATCATGAACAGTCTGAGGGAAGATTCACGTAGTTTCAGAAGTGTTGCTCAAAATAATGTCCCTCTGTTTCATCAGCATCAGAATCAACCTGCACCTTTCATTAATATCCTGCTACATTTCACACCTCAGATGTTGGAATGGGTCACAGCATGTGGTCTTCACAGTGCTGGTTCTGGGTCACTACCACAGACTAAATAAAGATGGCTGTCGCCTCTGTGACCCACGGGTTTCTGAAGCTCAGAGTGAGCTGCTCCACTGTCGCCATCTTGGCCAGTGTCTGACTCCGCCCCTAACTCCCAGCTAATCCAAATATGGTCAAAGAGGAGGGGCCTGTGTGGAGCTGAGACTTTGGTGCAAGCATACACTCAAAGAGGCCACGCCCTCAATCCTCCATAACTGTAGTCCTTAATAAAATGTAAACAGGTGAGTTATATAAACAGGTGTCATGAAGGAGGAAATTAGCTCTAGAGACCAAAACAGTTTCTGTACCAGGCTGTAAACATGTTTATTTCTGCTGTAAAGTTGGACATTTTAACATGGGAGTCTATGGGGACTGACTCACTGTTGGAGCCAGACTCTAGTGGCCATTAGAGGAACTGCAGCTTCTGGTTCTTCGGTGTTGATGCTTCATGTTTCAGTCTGGAGGTTGATGCTTGGTTACTACTCGTACTGAAGGGTAACGTGAAGCTGAGCAGGATTTAAAACAGAGAACCCGACCCGTCAGTAGAACCACACAGACTGATTAACACTTCTGTCCACAGGCCTTCCCAACCCCATGCACATCCCCAGCGGCCCGCCTCAGTTCTCCAGCATGGAGGAAATGGGCGTCGCCTCCAATCGGGCCAAACGCTACTCCTCCCAACGCCAGAGAGCCGTACCTGAGCCGGCACCGCCCATGCACCTGGGTGTGATGGAGGGACACTACTACGAACCCAGTAAGATGATAACGTGACATGAGACACACAATCAGTAAAAGATGACACAACTGGTGCAAATGAATAAGTGAGCAGAATTAAAATGTTCTGCTCTGTGCTCAGACTGATGAGAAATGCACCTTAACAGGTTAAAATATGTGTTTAAACTGTGACACTTTGACTCTTTAAGTAACGATTGCTAAGTTTTATTTTTATTTGAGGTGTCAGTCAGGTCTCTCAAAAAACACAAACTAACACAAAGGATACCCATTCAAAATTAACACATGTATTACTGTTATCATTACTACCAAATTACTGCGGCCGTCATTAATATCCTATTAATTTACAAATAAATATTTTAAGCAAATTATAAGGAAAGTTTCCAGGAAATTGGCTTGAAAATAAAATATCCCCAAAAATTGAAGCATCAGGAGCTGAAACAAACAGACTGGTCTCTGTCAGTGTTGTACTTCATCCTACTCACCAGCAGAGGGCAGTAAGGTCAAGGATTAACACACTTCCTGTGGTTCCCTGGATTGAACCTTGATCCTGAGTTTTAAAAGACAGACTTTTCCTCTGGGTCTCACTGGTTTGGTCCATTTTTTATTTTCCCAAAGTTGTTAAAATTCTGAAAGTGAAGGGTCTTTGGAAGTAAAAGCATTTTATCAACTTAACTCAGAGAATCCCTCCCATCTCTGCAGATATTTAGGACGGTGCATGAGATGGAAATGACAGCTCTTTAAAAGATTGTGTTTCTCTGCTCATGTTTTCTGTCTTCAACACACGTTCAGAGCAGCGTCACAACTGCAGCTTAGCAGCAGTTTCTTCACTAATAAGTCAGACTTTGTTGCTACAGCTCGTCTGGTAAAACACAGACTCATCAGTGAGTGTGAAGGAGACGATTCACTATTCATGCAGAACCTGGGTTTATTGATTAGCGCTGGAATGGATCATATTATAATCATATTATTAAATCCAGTAACTGCAGCTGTTCTTCATGATCGCTTTCTTAACCTCCCTCTGTCTCACAGTGTCGTACCAGGGACCAATCTATGCCCATGGGGATGGCCCCGCCCCCATCCCACCGCAAGGCATGCTGGTCCAGCCTGAGATGCACATCCCCCACCCCGGTCAGTGGAGTCTGGTTTCCTGACCTGATTCAGAAGCTGGAGTCTGTGTTAAAAACTAATGTTGATAAATGCTTCATCTGTGTGCCTCCTCCCCAGGTCTCCACCCCCACCAATCAGGCGGCCCGATCGCTAACCCCGCCATCTACGGAGGCCCACCTGTATCTCTGCCACCGCCTTTCTACCCTCCGCCGGGCGTCATGACCTTCCCTTATCCTGCCATGTACCCGAACCCACAGGTACACGCCAAGAGTCTGAAACACTTAATGACATTATTAAGAGTAATTTCACACACTGCTGGGAACTGCTGCACATATAGAAACACTGCTGCAGCGGGTCTGTGACGAGACGTCTGATCATCCTTCATATTGTGATATTGTGGCTGGTATGATGGTGAAACACGTTAGTTCTGGGCGATTAATATGATTTTATTTTCCAATATGATTTTGTCTTCCAGCGATTATATAAACAAGATGATAAAACGATTATTGTGCCACATTCTGTCCCACAACAGATTTCATCCTCCTACAGAAACCAGCCGACATCGTCGGTTCTGTTCTCGGTGCTGAAGAAATTAGCAAAACAGATTTCCTGTTTGTTGTTGCAACATAAACGTTTTCTTGCACATTCACAAACGCACAACAAGACACGACGCTTTCTGTTTAGTTTTTTTCCCCAAAGTCGAATAATCCTGATCTCAATTATTGATCAGAGTAATTGTGATTATGATTTTGTGTAAATCATTTAGTTTAAAACGGGTTTTGTCTGAAATGTCTGAAAGTAGTTTTTATCCATTAGACTGAAGGGAAACACACAGTGACTGTGAACATAACTTTAATCCTTGTGTGTGTGTGTGTGTGTGTGTGTGTGTGTGTGTGTGTCAGGGTCAGTCCCAGGTGACCTATGGAGGCGTGACGTACTACGACACGGTGCAGCAGCAGGCTCAGCCCAAGCCTTCACCCCCCCGCCGCACATCCCAGCCCGTCACCGTCAAGCCCCCCCCTCCAGAGGTGCCCTTTGCCTCAGAGTGACCCCGCCCCTCACCCCTCCCCGCCACCCAGTCTCGGCCCCACTCTGATGGGAAAACTGCAGGTGAGCACACCGCCTCCTCACCTGTAGCCGTGATGTCGTGGGAGCTGTGACTCACTGACCAGCTTTATAAAACAAGGATTCTGTTCTGGTAAAACGGTTCACCAGCTCGTAGAAGTGTGGCGGGTCAGTGAAGGTCCAGGTTGGACCTGGTCTGGATTCGGTGTAGAGATGTTTGCGGGGAACAGGTCCCACCTGGTCCTGAGCTTCAAGGTTGGAAAACTGTCGGCGTGCAGGACTCGACTTATACTAACGTCCGGATGCCAGAGGGAGCGTATACAAATATCACGTCGTCTTCAGAGCGTCAGTCCTCCGCCTGCCGTTAGTTTCTCCCTGAACGAGACGATTGGCGCTTTCTATCAAGTCGCTTCGTCCGTGAGAGTCTCTGACCTCGATCAAGATACTGACACTAAAAGTTATGAAATATTTGGAGTTTTACTGTTTGTCTGAAGCATTTCTCTCTCTCTCTCTCTCTCTCTCTCTCTGTCTCTGTCTCTCTCTCTGTCTCTCTCTCTGTCTCTGTCTCTGTCCTCTCTCTGCTCTCTGTCTCTCTCTCTCTTCACTTCTTCTGTCCGTCCTCTTCTCTGTCTCTGTCCTTACTCTCTCTCTCTCTGTCTCCTCTCTCTGTCTCTTGAGTCTGTCTCTCTCTCTCTCTTGTCTCTCTTCTGTCCTCTCTGTCTGTCTCTCTCTGATCTGTCTCTCTCTCTCTCTCGCATCTCTCTGATCTTCTCATGTCATGTCTCTCTCGTCTGCCTACCTCTCTCTGTCTTCTCTCTCTCTCTTCGTCGTCTCGTCTCTCTCTGTCCTGTCGTCTCTCTCGTCTCTGTCTCTCTCTTTCTCTGTCTGTCTCTCTCTCTCTGTCTGTCTCTCTCTCTCTCTCTCTATAGATCGATTCTCATCCACATTCTTTGCCAGTGACATCTAGAGTCGCAGATATTCCTATTGGCTCCAGTGGATGACTGAATGGGAGCAGTGCAGTTTTACTTGTGAGAAGTTGTTCTGAGTTTATTGTAGAGACAGAAACAGATCAGTCAGATTTAGATATTTTCCATGAATCCTGCTTCAGAGAATGAAAATAACTCTTGATCAGATAAAGACAGGAACTTGAAATCACCTCCAGAACAATTCAGACAGACGTGAGCAGAAGTCTTTGTTGAGTGACATATAGAATTAGATGAGGTTATTCTGACTCTGAATATGTGCAGCCAAACACAGTATGAAAAAACAAAAATGTCTTACTGTCAGAGTTAAAACCAAACCATTAAGATCAGGAGCACATCACAGGGTTTTAGTGATGTGGGGGCTGCTGATGAAACAGTAACTACTCAAGAATGTTAATTGACTTCATGTGATGAAATAAAGCAGCGCCAATTCTCTTCTTAATTTTCTTATTTTTAATTTTCTTTCAAAGTAACAAAAAGGTCCCGATAAGAGAACCGTTAAAGTACCGGATCGATAAGAGAACCGTTAAAGTACCGGGCCGATAAGAGTATCAATAAGCAGTAGAACTGTTAAAATCGTAACGATCCCCATCCCTAGTGGAAAGAGACCCAGGCCTCTGAACCTGTCCTTTGAGTTACTATGGAAACGAACAGTGTTTGTGGACGTCCCGGTGGAAACAGTCAAATGAAGGCGTTTCTCTGACCTGTTTGCAGGAGCGGGTGGGAGGGTCGGTGAGGAGCTGCGGTCCCCAACAGGAGCCACCAACAGTAACGAGGGAGGGACGAACGGGTGGACGGACGGAGGCGAGGACGGACTCTGCAGGTGACCCACAGCATCACTGGTGGAACTTTTCCTTTTTGCCCCTTTTTAGTTTTGACCCTGTAGCAGTCAGGCGGACCGGCTGTGTTGGAGACGTATCATAGTCAGACTGTTCTGTAACTCACAGGTTCGATCCCGCCAACGTGTCTTCTAACATTGAAGCTAAAGATGTTTAAAAAAGAAAGAGGCTGCCTGTCGGACTGATGAGTTCAGACCCTTTAGAGACACTGAAGCGTTTAACGTCTGGAGTCGGACGGACGAAGGCGAGACGCTGCAGCTGATGTGCTGAGACGAAAAGAGAAAGTCTGGTTCAAGGTGTTTTTGTCTTTTCCTTTTCACGGTGAAACAGCCGGTGACAGGCAGTACAAGCTTTGAGTTTCTCTTTGTTATCCAGTTATTTTACTGTACGTCAGCTGTTTGCTGAAACAGGAAACAGAAGGTTCATGTTTTCATTTTCCACATCCATCGTAGTTAAACTGTTAATACGAAAGGTTTAACAATAAAACGATAATAAAAACAGAAGTCAACTAGAGAGAAAGTGGAGTTCATTCCCAGTTCGAGGATCAGTGCGAGTGCAGCTCGGTGTCATGGTAACTCGTCCACAGCTGGTTGGCCTCTACACGTTGTCACAGACGGTTCTTACACCTCAACATTGAAGAGGGTCAAGGCCACATCTGATTTCTTTTTTTTTTTTTTTTTCTAACTTTAAACTGAATTTTCATTTTTTCCAAATAAACGTTTCACATGTGGCAGAAATCCTCTTCTGCACCTGAAGCTCTGCTGTTGTTTTAGCTTTTCTGCTCTCACGACGTTACGTCATTCATCTATAATCAGTTTAACAACATTTCATAAATGGTTCATAACAGATTGTAATGTTGTTATAATTTGATCCAAGTGTTAATCAGTTTGTCAGCAGCTCTGTCTCCTGTGGACTCATCAGTGGAGGCTGATGATGAATGACAATATAGTAAAACACAGCTGTTGTAATATAAAATACACTTTGACAGGAGGAGTTAAATACTTCAAAATGTCCTTCAAACAACTGCGTTATTTAAAACATAAAACTTTTAAAACGATTATTTTCCATATCTGTTCATTAAGATTATATTCTGGATTTATTTCCTGTGGGTCAAGATAATGTGAGTGAAATTTTCAGTTTATTCTCACATGAGAATAAACAGTGCCGTCTTGTCATCCCTCATCACAGGTGTCATGTAAATTTCATATTCTCATTTGAAAATTACCAACAAGGTAAAACTGTCCCAGGTTTTCAAATTAAAAGCTAAAAGTTAGAGATAAGATTTGAAGTTTGTAGCAGAAACTGCAGCTAAAGGCAGAAAGTTCAAATGTTTTGTTTGTCAAACCTGAAGATGTTCAGGTGACATGGTTAAAAAAAGAAGACTCGGATCCACATTTGGTTTTAACAGAAAATTGACTTAAAACTGATCCAACCTCGTGGTTACTGTCATTTCTGCCTCAGTAACTATGGAAACAAAACCCAGGGGCCAGGTGCACAAAACACCTTAAGTTTGACACTTATGGTTTAATTTCTCCTTAGCTGAGGGGCTTACTAAAGAGTGTTGCACAGAATAACTTAACTTTCTTTTCTTAACTAACTTAAACCTTTAAAGAAATTTGCAGCAGTGAAAGAGACTTTACTGTTTCCATGGAGACAGTTTGTTTGCTGACATTAGCTCATACCTGTTTTGGGAATCAGGGAACGCTGTCTCGTCCTCCGGTTGTTTTGCCGTTGTTCAGCTGAAGATCAGAGCGTTTAAACCCGACACACCGCTGAACTGACTGGAGCTACAACTGACCACAAAGATCATGTGACATAAAACCGTAGAGCTCTTTAAGCTGAGGAAAGTGGAGTGATCAGCTGAAACCTGTGATGTAAAATCAGTTGCTCATCGTTAAGGGTCCGTTTCGTTCTCCCACTCTTCTCAGGACGTTTTCATTTTCTTCATCGTCACATTAAACTCAGACGTGTTGCAGTTAAGTTTAGTTCCTTACTTTGTCTCCAAGGTCTTTTATTCTAAGGAAACCTTAACTCAGTCTTTAAGGAAAATCTTAAGGTGTTTTGTGCAACCGGCCCCATTCATTTTTCACATTACACCCGGACACGTCGCAGTTAAGTTTTTTTATGTTTTATTTTAAGGATAAGAGCAAGATAAGGAGAAAAACCTCAAATGTTTAAGTGAACATTTTATGGAAACCTTAAGGAAAAGACTTTTTGTGCAACTGGCTGAGATCAGCTGACAAAGTAAAACCTGGACATTTTATTGTGCAGAATAAGAGAGTGAGAGACGACCTGCACAGGTTCTCACAGCTGTTTACTGTCGAGGTAAATCAGACCTCCAGGTTCATAATCAGTGTCAACACAGGTGGAGCTGAAAGGTCTCTCACTAATCAGTCTCCTGTTTGTGTTTCTGAGCATCAGCCTGACGCCTGCAGACGGCTGTTAGCTAGTGTTAGCGTTAGCGTTAGCAGACACAGCGAACACCAGGTGAACATTGTACACAACGAACAAATACAAAACCGCCTGACACACGATGCTGCCGCACTTTGGACTGTTTCCTTTTTTTTTCTTTGTATGTGGTGAGATGCTGCCATGGTAACAGACACTGTTAAAGTGACGTACACATGGAAAATCAGCGGAGTAGCCCTTTAAAACTCAGTTTCTCTGAACAGTGTTTTATTTCCTGATTTCTTTTCCCTCCTGATGAACAGAAAGTTTGATTATTGACACAAACGTTGCACAAAAAGCCAGAAGCTGCTGCTGGGTGGTATGGTGGGCGTGGGGGGGTGGGTGGGGGTTACTGATGCTGTATATAGAAATCTAAATGTGTATATAGAAGCTTGAACAGATAAAATAGAGCAGAAACATATTCTAATAAAACTACTAGTGCTACAGAGCAGTGGGCTTCTGATTCTAAAGGCATCGGCAGGGACCTCGAATGTTAACGATGGAGATAATTTAGAGAAGTAGCGACGACGAAGGAGCTGTGTGGCTTTAGCTATGATCTGTTTTGTATTTTCCTGTTTTTGAAATAATGTCACTCAATACTGTTTTTTTTATAATTATTATTATTATTATTAGTGAATGGACACCCTCAAACGCACACTGAGGAAACCACTTCATCAAACTAAAGGTCACCAGTTAGTGTTTAACTCCGTCTCTCTTCCTCCGTTTGATTTTTGTTGTTGGACTTTAAGAATGAGGCGTTCATGGTCGCGTCTCCTGTTCGGTCTCGTTGTGTTGATGATCAGTCATCGCAGTTATCCTCTGTTTTCCCGCCGCTCCAAATCTGACTAGATAAATCTAACTGTAAGACACTGCAGGTTTTATTTTAAACGTTACCTCCAGTATTCTGCAAGATCTTCTAAACCCTGAGCAGGTGCTTTAATTTGAGATTTACAGAAAGATGAGATGATTCAAAAAAACAAAAAATCATCCAACGATTTCTACAAATCTTCAGTGTCACTTTGGCTTGAAGGAGGAGGGAGGGGGGAGGGGGAGGGGCACGTCTGGACACGTTTGATCCACCCCCCCCTGCCTTATCACAGGGGGTGTGACCTGTTTGTGACGGCGGCTTCAGCGCTCCAGCTCAGAGAGGTGACGATTGATCATTGGTTATCGATGGATTTGTATTGATCAAGTCTTTTTGAATGGATGTCATTGTTACCACGGTTACAAAATGTTCTTTAATGACGTTATTCTTCATGTTGGATGTAAATTGTCTGAATGAATCCACCTCCTGTGTTGAGAGTGAGCTGACTGCTGCCCGAGTGTTTGACCTTTGACCTGAGCTGACCAGACTGTTCACTGTGACGACAGTGCTGTTTGTTTCGATGTTACGATGATGATGATGATGATGATGAGGATGAGGATGAGGATGATGATGATGAGTATGTACGTGGAGAACGATGTCGTCCACACTGAGGATCAATAAAGAACGTGATGATGATGAAACCTGCGTCTCTGTTCACTTCCTGCCGGAGAGAAAATGAAAGTTTATCGCTTAGTCCAAGATTTAATTTGATCTGAAAGAAAAACTACCTCTTCCTTTTTTATCCTTTTCCATCCCTTTATTTCTTTTCTTTCCTTCTTTTCCTCTTTCATATTTTCTTCCTTTCTCTCCTTTACCTCACCTCCCTTCTTTTCTTTCTTTCTCTCTTTGCCTTTCTTTTTCCTGTCCTTTCTGGCACATGTTCTCTTTACTCCTGTCTTACCATTTCTTATTTCTTATCTGACCCCTTTTTAATTTTTTCTTTTATTATTTCTTTCTTTATTCCCACTTTCTTCCCATCTTTACTTTCTTTAATCCCCCCCCCACACACACACACACACACACACACACACACACACCTGCTCCTCTCTCTGTTCGTTAACATGAATATTTATAACCTGGAGGGGGTGGGGAGCACTTATGTAAACTCTATGATTGACAGGCCCCAACAGCCAATCGGCTTGCACACAGTCTCTCCTCCTCATGAATATTCAGCAGCAGCTGCTGGACACAAAGAGGCTCAGCTGGTAATGGACCAAACCGCTCATTTCTCTTTCATTTAACCCTTTAACTCTCAGTCTCAACACATCAACAAACTGTATGAATAAACAAATCGACTAGTTTCTGCTCCTCAGACAGCGGCCTTCACTTCACTACTTAATACTTTCACAGTCAATTATTGTCAATAAAATCAGTCTTTCATCTTCAAGTTGTAAATATTTATCCAATAAGTTCCTCTAGAATTCAATCAGCTGATCTGTTGTGCGACATCGCTGCTGTTATCATGACAGAGTATCAACCGTGTCCTCGACCCTCATGATGGCGATGTTTGCATTTTATCATATAAACAGTAGTTGGTCGTTGCGACTGCTTTTCCCTCCAGAGAATTTACCTGTTATTAAATCTCTCCCTCGGGGTTTGAGTTCGTTCAACACAAGAACCCTGCGTCACTGTCTTTAATACTGAAAACAAAGTGTAATAACACATAAGAACTGGACGAGGTTTGGCTTTTACTTCAACAAGTAAATAAAACACGTTTTTTTTTTTTACCTTTACACAAGATCTTTCCCTCAGTTGTTTTAACCTAAATATAAAACTTGTAGAAAATCTGAAGGTTCACTTGTTCTTTACCTGTGAGTAAACCTTGAAATTTAATCATGGTCTTTATTTATCCACATATGTAGTTAACGTCTTTCTACTCAAAGGTATTAAATAACCCTGAATCATTACTCACTTCTGTTGAATTGTTTGAAAACAAGAAATCCATAAAGCTGCTGTAGAGCTTCCACTAGTTCATGATGTTTTATCTGACGTCTCCCTCCGTCATTACACAGCTTTTACCGGTTTTCTCTCTCATTCATTTTATTTTTGTATCTTTACAGTCGAACTTTTCACTATATCAGAATTTTCTGCAGCCGTGATGCTGAGCTGAACCTCCTGTATGTTTGTACTGAGCTTCTCTGTTGTGTTGTACTCAGGTCAATGATGGAGCTGGTGTCAGTTTACAGTAACATATTGCAGACTGCTCCTCCAGGAGGAGGAGGAGGAGGAGGAGGAAGATGCTGATGAGTGGAGTCCGTCCATGTGTGTCGAGTTACGGTTTGCCGTTCAGCTGATTGTTGCGGTTGTGAAACTGTGACGAAACCTGATCAGGTTACTGCACGAACACATAATGACCATGCACACACAGATCAATAAAGGGTCATGTGACTATTTGGAATCAATAGTCAGCAGATGTTTACATGTTGATGTTGACACAGACAAACAAACAGTTTTACTTCTAAACTGGTGAAGATGCTCAGTGTCTCTAGTCCCCCGGTCTAACAGTCCATCCTGATTCTAACAGTGACACTAAAACCAAGACGGGACCTTTAACCTTTTCTTTGAGAAAGTGAAAACTGGACAAAAAATCCCCAGTTTTGTAAAATATCCTCACTTTCTGAAAATGGCACATTTCAAAATGTCCTCACTTAAAAAAGCCAATTTAGAAAAATCGTAAGACATTTTATTCAATGACATAAAACACGAGTAAATACCCCGGAGTTGATTTGTTGAATCTTTTTTATGTCTCGGTTGCTAACAAGCCTCTAAATGAGAGACAGAGGTTGATGGGGACGTTTAACGTCATCGTCCTTTACAGCCTCGTGTCCAACTGTACTGACAGTATCAGTCAGTTTAAAACCATGATGACAAACTGCTCCGCTTCGGAATGTAACTGAGTTATCTTTGTGTTTTTATTCTGTTTTACGTTTACTCTCGTAGGCGATGAGGGCATAGCCTCAATGATTCTTTGAGATTTAAAGAAAGGTTGGGTGAAAAAAATACTTGATATTAAAAGACAGATCAGGGTCATCAGGATGTCCCTACTTTTAAATGAGCTGTATGACTTTCTCCTCCTTTATTTATTAATTATAATGGCAGTTTTAGGCCTCCATAGTCAATCCATCCATATCTTTAACAAAAGAATGTGTAGGGGGGTTGTGCAATCATTATTATTATTATTTTATATTATTATTTTTAGTTCAACTGTAACATAGAGCTAAAATTAGGAACTAGCTAACATTAGGCACTTGACCATAACTTAAGGCAAAAGTTAGAAACTAGCTGACATTAGTTAGCTAAACTGTAACTTAAGGCTAAAGTTAGAAACTAGTTAACATTAGTTAGCTAAACTGTAACATAGGGTTAAAATTAGGAACTAGCTAATATTAGTTATGTTAACTAACTTAAGGCAAAAGTTGGAAACTAGCTGACATTAGTTAGCTAAACTGTAACTTAAGGCTAAAGTTAGAAACTGGCTAACATTAGCGTTCATTTGTAGATATTTGACACAATCTAATTAAGAAACTGACGGTACGAAAGTAAAGTTTATTAAACAAGCTAGCTAGTCAGCAACTGCTAATACATTCACCTACTGTGTCAGTTTCCTTGTACAGAAGCCACTGATGGAGGGAGACCAGGTGAAGAAATGGTATGGTCCACTTCAGGGGTGTCTAAGCATGTGCATAGGTATATAGATATTCACACATACATGTATAGTAAGTGCTTTTATTTTTTATAGTTATTTCTCTGATGATATTTATACACTTTCACACTGCTGGATTAATGGAGTATCTTATTTTGACACTGGGGTTGATGCTGTTAAATAAAAGGTCTGCGTTACTTTCCCGCCACTGTGGCTTTGAATGAAATGAATGTTTTGTGTCAGAAACTAAACGTCCAGAGTAACTTCTCTCCCCTGATGAACCGACCCGCTGCCTGTCGTCAGGGATATTTCCATTTCCATCAATTTTACAGCACTGGAAGTTAAAATGTGCATGCAGGCGCGCGCCCGCTCTTAGGCGGCTTGTTGGAGCGGCCTGCAACTTTGCAGCCAGATCATGAGCGTGGGACGGGTGGGGTGGAGGGTGTGAATGTTACGAGTCACTTCTCATTCCACTAATTTAGCAGAAGGGGAGGAGAGAGAGAGAGGTAGAGAGAGCTCGGCTGTGTGTTGCTGAGCCGGGGGACCGTGAGGCGGGCGGACCGTCGGAGCCTCTGCAGTATCTGACCTGAAAAAAACACAACCCGCCACCGCTCCTGCCGCTGCTGAGAAAACCCACAACACCCAAACGCACCGGGCCGGGCGGGTTCTCCTCCTCCAGGTGTGTGAGGAGGAAGAGAAAAAAAATCCTCCAGCGTCGATCCGCCGTCATTCGTGTCGGAGATATCACGGAGAAACCGGCCACCGGTGAAATAACACGGCCCCGGAGTCCCGGTTCACCTCACGGAGGAACCAGCGGGGAGCTGCGGAGGCGCAGGGCGGACAGGGAGAGCTCTGTTTGGGGTTTTTCCGCCGAGGGATCGGTCGCTCGGCGTCGGAGCTCGGTGTTTACGCGGCGGCTGCAGAGAGCAAAGAGCGGGGGCAGAGGACGCGGTGCAGCCGGGAGGAGCGGCCGAGAGCCGCCGCCGCACGGAGCAGGTTTCTGGGAGATTTTTTGCAGATAGGATGGGGGGGTCGGGGGGGTTGGGTCTCGGTGCAGTGATCCAAAGAGAGAGAGGATAGGACTCTCTACCGGCCTACACCACCACTCACCCCCTCTCCCCCCCCGCCTTCACCAATGGGTTAAAATCGGTTTTGTTCCCTCCAGAGCAAGCCGCTCGGCTGAGCCTCGGAGTTTTCTTCCCGTGTTTTTTCCCGACCCTTCAAACCTCTGCTTGGGTCCCCCCCCCGCCCAACCTGCGGGGCTGTTATGATGTAGATACCACACCCCCCCCCCACCCCCCACCTCTGTCTCCCTGTATCATCATCCTTTAAACACCCCCCCCACCACCACCCCACCCAGCGTCCCACCATGCCGGCGGGGATGAAACCGCTGGAGAAGTTCCTGAAGAAGCAGACCACGGCGCTGACCCGGGCCGGAGGCTTCGTCGGCGGGGTGGCGGACAAGGCCAGCGGGGGGACCGGGGCGTCCCGTCGGAGGGCCAGCCTGTCCCGGGTCGTACCCTTCTTCAGGGAGACATCACCTGAGAGCGGCCAGGCTCGGGAGGTGTTCAGGTGAGACATAGGTGGACTTGTCATCCAGCAGCTGATTGATTAAATCCACTGACTCCATTCTGCCCTTCTTCAGATCAACTCCAATACTTTTATTTAATATATTTATTTCTTTATTTATTAAGGTTTTATTATCATCAGATATTTACATGTGTGGTCCAGCTTCAGTGTGTTTTAGTTCTACAGAGGTTCTCCATGATTAATGCTGAGCTGAACCAGTTTGTCAATTAACTGATTAACTGATTGGTCACTGACTGAATCAGCAGCTGTGTCAATGAAACATTTTTAAAGCTAAAATGTCAGAAATGTTCCTGTTCAGTCAGTGAAGAGGAACTGAATCATCTGGACTGTTACAGTTCTTCCTTTAGTGGATGGTTGGGAACATTTCACCAGTTAGACAGGGACAGTATCGTTTACGGTTCTACTACTTTAATGATACCACTTATCCATCCGGTACTTTAACGGTTCTTACCGGTACGGTCATTCTTTAAAAGAAAAAAATTCAGAACAGAATGAGCCTTGCTTTATTTTCACTTGTGTAATGATTGACATTAAAGAGAGAGAGATGAGCAGGAAGATGCATAATTCATAGACGAATGTGTGAATCAGAAACGGAGTTGGTGATGAAATGAGCGAGAGAACTTTTATGTTGCAATAATAAACAGGAAGTCTATTGTCTTCATTTCTAACGTCGGAGCTGATCGATGCTCCGGCCTGTAGTTTAATAACGGGGTTCAGTGCCATCGCAGTTCCAGAGAAACAGCTGCTGTTACAGAGCAGAAGAAGAAGACTTCCTTTCTCCTTTTTCATAAACAAAATGTATTCAATAGAAAGTTTTACATCTGAGAAAGGATGTATTTAAAGGACGTATTTAACCCATGTCAGTCAATCCAGTAAGTTCCAGAAAGAGAAAAGGAAAAGACTAGAAACGTATAAACACACGTGTCCAACCAACAGACGACACGCTGACTGTAATGTGTCCGAGACCGTCGACCCTCTGACTCCACCCACCGCAACGTCTCTGGAGACAGCGCCCCTACAGGCGGCAGGCGTAACGAACCTGTTGTTATGGTTACCATAATAAAGACTCCACTGTACCGACGGCGCCGTACCGATTGTCGCCATGGTTACTATAATAACCGTCGTGGCTCGGTTAGGTTCAGGAAAAGATGCTGGTTTGGGTTAGAATAAGTTCTTCCTAAACATTAGACGAGCTCTGTTGTCATGGTTACAGTAATAACGACAAACAATCATGGATAATAGAAACAACATGGGAATCGAACACACGGCTCTCCTGTCACATCCACCACCTCCTCCTCCTGACGTGGGCTCTGTCTCTCTTTACACTACGTCACCGACACTCTTCCCTTCGCTCCTGTCATCATCACTCCGACCACTAGATGTCGCCTAGCAACAGAACCTAACGATGACGTCATAACAACCTGCTGACAGACGACCTGTTGTAAACACATTTTAACCATAACTTAGTGAATTTAGTAAGACGTGTTTTTTTCATTTGTTTTACTTTCATTAACTTCGATGAACTCCATTCGGTCTGTTGGGGGTGGGTGGGGGGTGGGGGAGGTCAGAAGCAGCCACGTCACTTGTATTATTATATATATTATTATTTCATTCACCAACTTCACGGGTCAGCCAGTAAATTTCATCAGCAACTGAGGGAATATTTTCTGGATTGAAAATCCTGGAAAACTGTGAGTTTCTGATCAAATATTTTAACACTTTGACCCCTGCAGCCCCGACAGTGAGGACCCCCCCTCCTGGCCCTCAGCTACTGGGACCGGTCTGGTGACGGTGCCCAGCAGCGCTAACGGCTCCGGCTCCGGTTCTGGTTCCGGTTCTGGTTCTGGAGGAGGAGACGTCCGCAGTCCGTCTCTGTCCAGTGACGAGCAGAGCTCTGAGGCCAGCCTGATCACAGAGACCAGCGGAGGAGGAGGAGGAGGAGGAGGAGGAGGCGGGACACCTCTTCACCCTGACACTCCAGACAACCTGACCCTCGCCATGCTGGACAGCGTGGCGGGAAAACGTTACGGACACTGTACAGGTAAGACAGGAAGCTCCTTCCCTCTGCTCCTCCCACAAATCCAGATGCCAGGCTGGACCCACAGCTGGTCACCGTCCTGCAGCTGCAGCTTAGCTCATCCATCAATCACCAGTAGCATGAGGTCACTTCTGCCTAATTAATACTTCATTATTTATTGATTCTCAGTCTGGACCTTCATTGTTGTCAGTAACGTTGGGTTTTGGACATTTGAAGACGTGTCCTCGGGCTCCGGTCCATTTTATGAACCAAACAAATAATAGATTCATTTAGAAGATAATTAACAGATTAATAAGACGTGAGAATCACTGAGAGTCGAGGACTGAAGACTGACGTGTCAGGACTCGAGTCCAGAACCTCGACGGTTTCTGATTCAGCCTGTTTTCATTTTACAGTTCATATCATACAGACTGTTCCTGCAGCCTGGTGTTGTGTGTGTGTGTGTGTGTGTGTGTGTGTGTGTGTGTGTGTGTGTGTGTGTGTGTGTGTGTGTGTGTGTGTGTGTGTGTGTGTGAGAGAGATCCAGCGGTTACATAATCGCTGCCGTCCTCTTTCAGAAACGCAGCCTGCTTATTACAGCTGAAGTGGGTGTGCATGCATGCGTGTACGTATGTGTTCCTGCAGGAATGTTTCCCTGCATGCCTCTGTGTGTGTGTGTGTGTGTGTGTGTGTGTGTGTGTGTGTGTGTGTTTGTTTGTGTCCACATCTTCATGTTTGTGTTTTCAGAAACCTAAAAAATCAACAATGAAATATTGGATTTGAAAATGGTAAAACGTTCACATTTATTGAAAAATATAAAAATGTAAATATATGTGTTAAAGCTCCTCCAGTGTAAAGGTCTGTGTCCATGTGTAGTGTGATTATAGATCAGCTCTAGCTTCTATATTAATACTGAGAAAGTATCAAAGCCTGTATTCAGACACTGAGCCTTGCTACCTGCTTCTTTTAAATATGAAATGTTATAAAATATTTTGGCAAAAATCCAAACATAAAAAGTATTCTTAAAATCCCCTAATTTAAAAAAAAAAACATTTTGTAAAACATTAAAAAATAAAAATAAATAAAACATTTGGCATTAAAATATTTTAAGAATCCTTAAAAAAAAATAAAAAATTAAATCCTAAAATTAAAAATTGTTGAATTGTTATAAAATGTTTTTGGCATTTTTCTAAAACATGTCATAATAAACCTGAAATTAAAAATATAGATATTTTATAAATGTATTAAAAATCGCAAAATACAAAAAAAAGACATTTTCCATTAAAATATATATGTTTTAAAATCACATAGATATTCTCTGAAGCTTCATTTCTGTTTCCAGGACGTTTCATGTGACAGTGAAGCTCTTTCATTAGAGGTTCAACCATCAGTCACGTCTGCAGCAGCTCTGCTGTGTGACGGTCGATCGATGGAAACGTTGCAGGTTATTTTCAGACGAGAACAGACGAGCGTTCAGCGGGAGGAGGGAAAGGTTTCCTGAACGAGAGAAACGGGAGAACAGTGAACAGTGGAGTAGGAAATGTTCCCGCCTTCGTTCTGCTGCTCTGTGTGTGTTGTTTCATTTTCCTTGTAAAATATTTTTAAATTGTTAAAAAATGAAAAGTGACCAGACGGAGCTGCAGAGACACGAAGACGTCCGACTGTCACATCCATAAACAATCCAGAGCTTCCTCCTCGTTAAACAAACTCTCACAATGGATGCATTATCATCCGCTCAGTGTGTGTGTGTGTGTGTGTGTGTGTTATGCAGATAGCTCTCAGTTAATGAGCAGTTACCAGTTTGAAGCAGAGACTCTGAACTTTAGTTTAATGAAGCCACGAGTTCATTTTCACTCCAGTAATTATTCTCTTCACAACCTGCTGCTGAATGAACTTTTCTGAAACGATCGACCTGTCGCGCTCAGATCTGACGCAGCCTCAGAAATCCTCAGTCCAACTCTTTCTAAACCCTGTGGGACGGTTTCACCTTCTTCTGTTGGATCCGTCTAATTGCTGGTGTTTGAGGCACCGAGTTCTTGTGCTCTGTGTTTGATCTGGAGATTCAGACACAGAAGGATTGTGAGACAACAGGTCGCACGGACTCGCCATTGTGGCCATTTCTTGTCTCTTTGTCGCTGTTTTGTGTTTTCCTGTTGCCTAGCAACCTCGACAACATGTAACTTTTTTGTACAGAAACTTTCTGTTTTGAGTCTCTTGGTTGTAACAGTTGTACCGAAGCACAATACTCGTTACCGGCGTGCTATGAATCTTGGGATATGTTGGTCCATGAAGGATCCACCTGTTGGATCATTTGAAGGAGGCTTTGAAATGGGACGGTGTAGTCGCTGTGACGTGACGCCTCTGAAGGATGAGACCCTGATAATGAACGTTGATGCAGCTGCTGTCGTCACCACGAGACACTGACCTCTGAGCTCTGAGTCAGAGCTGATCGGTCTGAACCCGCCGTCCTGTCACTGAAAGACTTTATGTTGTTTCCAAAATAAACCAAACCACCAAATTCAAGATTTAAAGCTTTCTTCTTCTTCTGTGTTTTATTTGAAGTGTTGATCCATCAGAAGATATAAAAACCATCTCAGTGTAGTTTTACATCTCCTCTCTCAGGCTTCTCTCTGGAGCTCTAGTAACAACAGGTCGGTGAGCCAATCAGAAGAGAGGAGGCTCTGAGCCGCTCAGCCAATCAGAAGAGAGGAGGCTCTGAGCCGCTCTTCTCTCTGATGAACCAAGAACTAAACGATCAGTAACAGGATGAAACTGCAGCTTGTTCAGAGATTTTCAAGATGGCCGACGATTTGACGAGTGAAAATTCATGGTTCTTGCTCTCAGGTCCGCAGGTCTGAGATCAGCAGTGACATCAGTTTCCTGTTTATACCGGTCACTGTACGAGGGGGCGGAGCTTAAACCTGAACCAGTATTTATTATTGAGGGAAAAACACGTCGAGTCTCAGCCACTTCTTCCTGGCCTGTCAGGACACGTGGTTATTGATAACTGGTTATTGCTGCCAATAATGATCTCTCCGAAATAATCAATGAATCGTTTGGCCCATAAAATGTCAGAACATAGTAAAGGTTGTTTGTCCGAAACACAACCTGAAGTCAGACATAATGACAGCAGGTAAAAATCTAACATGAGCTTTATTTATTGATTGATTGATTGATTGATTGATTGATTGAATGATTGAAGAGTCTGACAAACAGCCACGTCTTTAAACTTCTCAGTAGAGTCTCTGATGTCACCTGTCTTGGTGGTGAGACACTGGGGGTCCTGGTGGTGGGGTCCTTGTGGGAGTGGGGGGGCGCTGGTCTAGTGG
>NW_019174421.1:665120-666706 GCF_002260705.1 Seriola dumerili | reverse complement strand
GGGGGGGGGGGGCGTTGACTCTGGACTCGGGTCAGATCTCCTTCTGTCGGTGTGATGGATTGTGTCGTATTGATCCTCTCTGAGCTGCTGCTGCTGGGAGGGACAGACATTAATGGACTACAAACATGGAGAGATGCTAATTTATGGACTACAAATGTGTCAGCTGGAACTGCACTGATTACAGATGCAGATGGAGGACGTGGTTTACGAAGGTGTGGTCCTCCGTAGTCGTCGTAGACCATGAAGGTCGAACTGAAACGAGATGCGTTGGTCGTCGGAGGACTTCCTCTGCGTCAGCAGCTGTTCCCGCCCTTTTTGTTGCCCAGCAACCATGAAAACATGTAACTTTTTCTCACAAAAACTTCCGCCATCTACTAGGACTCAGGGATGAAGTGATTAGACTTTGGAGGTCAAAGGTCAAAGGTCTATGACTCTGGATAAACAGGGATGTGACCTGGAAGTAGTCCGAGTGGCGGAGGGATACGACCACGAGGAGGTGGCTCTAGTTTCGTCTGTAAAATAACAGAATCAATTAGTCGATCGTCTGAATCTAAAGCAAATCAATCAGTCGGATAATTTCAACTTTCATGGCTCTGTGTGTGTGTGTGTGTGTGTGTGTGTGTGTGTGTGTGTGTGTGTGTGTGTGTGTGTGTGTGACGCAGACACACGGAGCTAAAATAAAAGCTGCATGTGGGTCAGACCGACTGAGGAGCTCCATCAGGCTGCTGAGACAAAAACATCAGATGAAGACGACGTGGATCAGACTCTGCAGCACACACACACACACACACACACACACACACACACACACACACACACACACCCACACACACACACACACATAGAGTCATAAAGTTGAGGTGTGAACGTCACCTTCAGTAACGATGGACTCTCACCTGTCTGGTTTTACCTGCTCAGGTCTGAAGCATCTCACACATATATATTGTTAACATATGTGGTGTCAGCATATAAACTCATCATACAGATATTAATATATGTGTATATATATATATATATATTAATATATTAATATCTATAGCACCAGAAGAGTGGCTGTGGGCGGGGCCACAAGAAAAACACCCTTTGTAGACACTTTTGAAAGACGCATCATTGAATAATATTAATTTGACACATGAAATACTGATTGAACTGAACTGTAATGTGGATGATGTGATTACCTGATACTCACCTGTGCAGGTGCTGTAACCTGACTCCACCCGCTGTGTTTTGTTGGCCGTCAGGGTGGAGGGAACGGAGAGCAACAGTTCTGTTTTTGATTCTTCTTTTATTTTGGAAAGTCAACCGGAGAATATTAATGAATAAGATTCAGTTATTGCAAATATTATATGTGTGTGTGTGTGTGTGTGAGTGTGTGAGTGTGTGTGAGTGTGAGTGTGTGTTTAGTGACACGGCTTCACTTCATCGACTTTATTTTAAATGACTCAAACTCAGTCTGAGAGAAATGTTATTTACATTCTGTTTCACAGCGTCACTCCTCACCTGAGCACCTGCCTCAACACGCTGGCTGCTGTGTGTGTGTGTGTGTGTGTGTGTGTGTGTGTGTGTGTGTGTGTGTGTGTGTGTGT
>NW_019174421.1:663962-665045 GCF_002260705.1 Seriola dumerili | reverse complement strand
TGTGTGTGTGTGTGTGTGTGTGTGCGTTATGTAAGAAGCTTTGGCAGGTTTGTTCCTCTTTTATGAAACTGTCAGGAAACTTATCGTCTGTCTGTTTTACCTGTGAGGCAGCTGTTCACACACACACACACACACACACTCGCTCTCTAATTGCATCATGGGAAACCCGTCATGTTTAACCCCTTCAGTCCTTGCATGATGATGACGAGGTCCCGCCCACTGTTGAAGTCAGGAGCTGTCAATCAACAGCTCGGTGGTCCTGCTCCCTACAAACAACCAGCTCGCAGACTGTGACTGCCTGTTGTCATAGCGACCCAGGCAGTTGACCTTTGACCTTTTGGATCTAAAATGGCAGCACTTCATTTCGTCCCGTTAGACATTGGAGTTAAACTGTGTCGTAAAGATTGAATGAATTTGTGAATTCATGTGTTTTGTGAGGTCACACTGACCTTGACCTTTGACCTTTCACCACCGAATCAATCGATCAACTCGGTACAAGATCGCATCAGTAACACTCAACACTGGACAGTCCAATAATAAGAACTAATCATTTTATTTCAGCCTTAAGAAGGAAACTTGTTTTCTCCAGTGTTAAACTGTGAGTGTGCACCACCTTCCCGCCGTGTGCTGCGATGTCGTGGGTTTGAATCCCAGAGTCACTCTAAAACCGAAACACTGCAGAAGACGGAGAAACGGCGAGGAAGCGACAGTGAGGCGGCGTGACAGGACCGCTCTGTGTGGGAGGAGGATTTTATTTTTCTCTGTAGAAGAAGAGCTGAAGTGAAAACGCTGCCCACTCCTTTACTGCTCTGGATGCTTTCACCTTCCTCCTCCTCCTCATCCTCCTCCTCCTCCTCCTCCTCCCCCTCCTCCTCTTCCTCATCCTCCTCCTCCTCCTCCTCCTCCCCCTCCTCCTCCTCCTCATCCTCCTCCTCCTCTTCCTNTCCAATAAACCCACACACACTTCTGCAAATGTTTTTAGTTGGAACTTTCTACCGAAGAAATAGTTCCTGTGAAAACTGCTTTCATATTGACACAAGACTGGCTTAGTGTGACTATTTCCCATGATCCCCCTCACGACCT
>NW_019174421.1:647000-661260 GCF_002260705.1 Seriola dumerili | reverse complement strand
GGAGGAAGAGGGAGAGAGAGAGGGAGAGGGAGAGGGAGGGAGGGAGGGAGGGAGAGAGAGGGAGGGAGGGAGAGAGAGGGAGGGAGAGAGAGAGAGAGACAGAGAGGGAGGGAGGGAGTGAGAGTGAGAGAGAGACAGAGAGGGAGGGAGCAGCAGAGGAGGTGGGAGGAACAAACAGTGAAATTAGAGGCTTCAGTCTGAGGCTGATTTCTGCTGCTGACAAAGAAGCAGCTTTAATTAAGTGTTGACCTTTAACCTTCACATGTCGGCTCTGTTCACACTGCTACATGTCCTGATTCCACCTCCACACAGACATGTAATATATGACATACATGCCCCTATATCAGAGTGATGTCACCATATATGTTCACTAGACGGGGATTTATTATTGTCACATATAATAATAATAATAATAATAACAACAACAACAATAATAATAATAATAATAATAATAATAATAATACTTTGCTGTTTTCCACATGGCAGCAAAGTAAAACCTGAACAGACTGAGTCTCTGTCTGTGAGTCATGATCACTGACATGTAAATATGAAGATATAAGTTTATATCATATATGAATGAATATGAACATTTATTAAAAATGTGATGAATTTTTATGATATAAGATGATCATATATATTAAAGCTATATATTTAATGTATACATGGTTTATTAAAACAACTATATAAAAATCTATATGTTTATATAAATATAGATTTATATTCTCTCTCTGTCTCTCTCTCTGTCTCTCTCTCTGTCTGTCTCTCTCTCTCTCTGTCTGTCTCTCTCTCTCTCTGTCTCTCTCTGTCTGTCTGTCTCTCTCTGTCTCTCTCTCTGTCTCTCTGTCTGTCTGTCTCTCTCTCTGTCTCTCTCTCTGTCTCTCTCTCTGTCTCTCTCTCTCTCTGTCTCTCTCTCTGTCTCTCTGTCTGTCTATCTCTCTGTCTGTCTGTCTCTCTCTGTCTCTCTCTCTCTCTGTCTCTCTCTCTGTCTCTCTCTGTCTCTCTCTCTCTCTCTGTCTCTCTCTGTCTCTCTCTCTCTCGTAGACATTTCTTTACATCCCGTTTTGATTCAGTCTCTCTCCTCCTCCCACATTCACACTCTTTCTCTCTCTGTTCTTCCTCCATCTTCACACCATCCTAGTAGTAGCTCCATGTGACCCCCCCCCCCCTCCCTGTGTGAATACAAACAATATGGTTGTTTCTGAACAAAGTTGTGTTGTTGTCAGAGACAGTGAAACACTGACACTCTCTTCAGAATCCCATCAATAAAATACAGTATATAGCTGTAGTCAATCGATCAGCACACACACACACACACACACACACACACACACACACACACACACACAAACAACGTTCAGATCTCTTCTCTATTTTCTTCTGTATTTCTTCTTTTCACACGTTTGCCTCCTCATCGTCTCACTGTCGACGACGTGGCGTCTCTATGGTAACCGTCTGCAGAGAGGCGGACCCCGACAGGGCACGCCCACTGCAGCATGCATCTCACACACACACACACACACACACACACAGAGCAGTATATTTTAGTAAATGTGACCACAGGTTTTGTCTGAGTCGTGCTGGTTCAGCATCTTAAATTACAGCCGTTCACTGCAGCAGCAGCAGCAGCAGCAGCAGCAGCTCGTCATCGTGTGTGTTACTGTTTTTATCTCAGAGCTGCTGAACCAACAACCAGCGTCTGAAGCTTTCTGCAACAGATCAATCTGACTTCTCTTCTGTCTTTGTTTTGTAAAAGCTTCAGTTCTAAATATGTCTTCATGGCCTACATTTAGTGTGTGTGTGTGTGTGTGTGTGTGTGTGTGTGTGTGTGTGTGAGACACAGAGAGAGAGAGGAGTGTTTCTAGTGTAATCTTTTCTGTTATTTGTACAGTTATTTACCCGCTTGTTAAAGATCATCTTAATGTCTGTGAAATATCTCTGTGACGCTCTTTGACCGGGTCTTAAACTGGCTTCACTCTGATATGTTAGCACTCACATATTTGTAGTGCTGGAGTTAGCAGTTGCTAGCAGTTTCCCCCTGCTTCCAGTCTTTGTGCTAAGCTAGGCTAAACACATAAAACAGACCCAAAGCAGCAGCAGAGATCTCAGTATGTTGGTGATATTCAGTGTGTGCAGCCATATATTGTTGTATATATTGATGATTTGCATGTATTGGTGTGTGTTTGTCTGCAGCTCTGTGTCCTCCTCTGTATCTTCAGTTGACTGAGTTTGTGTCAAGCTAAGTGACATTTCAGGTGAACGTCTCTTTTTGGTTTGGACTGTCGGTCAGACACGAAAAGACATTTTTCATGCGTCACCTTGGGCTGTAGAGATGAAGGGCGTGAAATAATGTGTACGAACTCAACGCCCCTCAATAAGGTCTTAGTGTATCCACTCAACCCTACAGGTTCACCTTCTGATGCCCGATCCTACCCCTCTGTTCTCCTGATCTTACCCTCTGTTCTCCTNCTTTGTGCTAAGCTAGGCTAAACACATAAAACAGACCCAAAGCAGCAGCAGAGATCTCAGTATGTTGGTGATATTCAGTGTGTGCAGCCATATATTGTTGTATATATTGATGATTTGCATGTATTGGTGTGTGTTTGTCTGCAGCTCTGTGTCCTCCTCTGTATCTTCAGTTGACTGAGTTTGTGTCAAGCTAAGTGACATTTCAGGTGAACGTCTCTTTTTGGTTTGGACTGTCGGTCAGACACGAAAAGACATTTTTCATGCGTCACCTTGGGCTGTAGAGATGAAGGGCGTGAAATAATGTGTACGAACTCAACGCCCCTCAATAAGGTCTTAGTGTATCCACTCAACCCTACAGGTTCACCTTCTGATGCCCGATCCTACCCCTCTGTTCTCCCGATCCTGTCCCTCTGTTCTCCCGATCCTGCCCCGCTGTTCTCCCGATCTACCCCTGGTTAACAGAGAGTACTGTGAAGGGAAGGTAAAGGAATGATTAGTCAATTAATCGATTACTGACAGAAAATTAATCAACAATTTTGAAACAAAATGAATCATTTTTAGTTTTTTATCAAGAACAAATATCAAAAATCTTTAAGTTGTTGGTCAGAAACTGTAAAAGACATTTTAAACTATTTTCTGACGATCTTCATCCAGTCACTTCTACTTTGCCGCTCTTCACTCACTGACATTCAACGTTTCCTGCCAAGGTGTTTCACATTAAAAGCTTCCAGAAGATAAAAGTTTGTTTTTAGGTGTTTAATGTGAAATGTTTATCTGCTATGACTCTGTTGTTGAACTGGTGGAACTGGTGGAACTGGTGGTCATTACACTGAAGGTGTCATGTGAGGCATTATATGTATTATACTGTTTTTTGTTTTGAATTTGAGACAGGCTTTTATTTGTCAGTGTGTACCTGACAGGTGATGGACGGTATGTTCCAGGTCACGTTCAGTCTGTACAACTGATCTCTGTCTCTCTCTGTTTGTGTCTGTGTAGAAACCCTGCTGGATGACTTCATGTTGACACATCCCATCTTCCTGACGGCCGACAGGTTCCAGCAAGTTCTGCTGCAGCAGTATCCTTCACACACACACACACACACACACACACACACACACACACCTTCACATGCATAATTACCTTGATAGAATGTGCTCACAGTGCTGTGTTGTGTATGTGCATGTGTGCATAACTGTGTAATGGAGTTGAGGCATGGACGTCCAGATATGTCCACGTGTCCTGGGATCGTCTGTCTGTCCCGAGTCTCAGCGTCTCTCTGGTTATTGACGGCTTCATTTTATTTAATGTCTCTTCCTCTGTGACTGTGAGTCGGCCTCAGTTTATCTGCCAGGAAACACAGTTCGGTTCGTTTGGTCTTGTAGCTGCAGGTTTGTCTTTTCTGAGACACTGTCTCAGTTGCTGTGGCTTCATGTCTTCGCCCCACCTTCTCCCGTCTGTCCCTCCGTCTGTTTAACACTGTGGTCCAGAGGAAGGAAAGGGAAGGTCCCTCCCGTGGGTGGAAACACCACTCTGCCTGTCCGGTGGAAACAGTGGAGGGTGTAATGGGCGTCGTGTTTTCATGTAGTGGTTGTAGTGAACTGTGCAGCCTGTAGGGGGCGTTAGCAGGACTAAACCTGTTGGTTTTGTCAGAGCAGAAGTTTCCAGTGAAATATTTAGTCTGAGCATCAACAAACAACAAACGCTGTGGCTGCAGTGACGCGAATACACTGTTCATTACAACTGTGTGTGGTTTGATTAAAGCCAGTGAATCAGAGAAGACTATGATCTGTGGACAGGTGTGACAACATGTCACACATACACCACCAATACTAAACCAAACCCACTTCAGATCAATACAGGTTAACAACAGCTGACTCCATCACAGTTCGTTCTGCTGCGTCATTAAAGATGCAAATGGATCTGTGTTTTCTTTTCCTCTGCAGTGACAGTGATGGTCGTCCACTCTCATACTCACCCACACGGAGAGAGAGATAAAGAGCTGAGAGCTGGAGGGAGGAGGAAGTAGAGCAGAGAGGGATGGGGGCGGGAGAGAGACATGCTCGTCTTCATCTTCCTCTGCTGGTTTATGTGGAGATCACCTCTCCTCCTCTTCATCTCTTCCTTTAAAGAAGGAGGAATGAAAACGTTCACATTTTGTCTGATTGGACAAATTTAATTTGCTAAAATCCTCAATGTAACAATGTTATTACAGATGTTATGTTGTAAATTCTGATCTTTAACATCAATGGCAGGTTGTGTCTGTTTCTAAGAGTCATAAGTCAGTCGATCCATCGTGAGCAAACAGAACAGAGACAGAACCTTCAGGATCCAAATGATCCAGTGACACTTGTCTGCACATGTGTGGCTGCATTAAAACCAGGAACTGAGAATAGATCATTTAATGGAGCAGAACGGTAAAATGATAATAAACACAGACGTCACAATAATTCGCACAGCACAGCACAGAGTATGAGTGAAAACATCAGATAACACAAATACAATTTGATTTACTTCATAAATTAAAGCGCAACACAAAGTCCACAGCTTAAATTACGTCTTTAAAATGCCTTAAAATCTGAAAAGAACAGGAAATATTTTGTGTTTTTGCAGCAGTCATCAAAATAGCTGCATTTTCTTTTGTTTTGCATCAGCAGTGAGTATTTTTTACTGAGACTCATCACTGATCTTCATCCAGCTTCATCCCTGCAGAGTCCAAGGAAAACCGTTTCTTCATTTTTAATCCTGGCGCCCTCATCAGGCCGCGGCAGGAACTGCATCCATCACTGCGTCAGGAAGAAAAGGATGGTGTGTGTGTGTGTGTGTGTGTGTGTGTGTGTGTGTATGTGTGTGTGTGTGTGTGTGTGTGTGTGTGTGTGTGAGATATGTGGGTCATCATGGCGGCGTCTCTGACTCTGCTGCTCTGAGGCTGAAACATTCAAACCAGGCTGATCTCAGATGAATTTATAAATCAGACTTTAAAGATAAAAAATCCAGACTCCGTTTTTCATGGATCCTCCAGATGTTGAAATGTTCCTCTGAGACTCCATGTTCCCATGATGCATCACATCAATCTCCTGTTTCTACCACTGGATCCAGGTCTGGAGACTGTGAAACCAGTTTGTGAATTGAAGGAGCCGTTAGAAAAACAATACTCATGATCGTACTCATGATTGGCTGATTGGAAAACTGCACCAATAAGCATGAAACATGAATATTGTCATGTAGATGTGTTCAGGCCGGGACTCAGTCAGTTTGAACAATGTGTCCTGGAGTTATAAAGATTTTCATGACGAATCATTGAAGTTTGCCGTGCCGCCACGGGCGCATCGTTCAACGAAAACTAAAAAGTTTTGCAAATTAACATCGTACATGTCTTAAGATGCAACTGACTGAATATGATGAGGATCTGATCGATTCTGTAGGAGGAGTTTGTTCAAGTACGTGACCCTTAAGTTGCAGAAACAGTGCCAATATTGTAAATTAAATTCAAAATGGCTGACTTCCCGTTGAGTTTAGACTCTGGGTGCAAGAGGCGTTTTTGTAAGTCTTGGTATGTTTCATGTGTGAACAGATTTTCATACATGTAGGGGAAACACCTCTTTCAGTGAGTGAGGACAAAACAACAAATATCTCCTTAACTCCAACTTTCTCAGATTCAGTCTGGAGATGGAGGGGAGGGAGGGAGAGAGGGGAGGCAGGGAGGGGGAGGCTGAGAGGAGAGATGGAGGAAGAGGAGGAGAGATGGAGGGAGAAACAGAAGGAGGGCTGGACGCAGCAGAGAGGAAGCAGGCGGTGCTGAACGTGGCGTTTAGATACCTGGACACCTACAGAGAGCTGCTGCAGGAGGAGGGGGAGCGCAGCAACAGCTTCCCAAAGGTAACACACTCTCACACACACACACACACACACACACACACACATCTGAGTGAACAGGATCATGACGGAAACCAGCCAGAAAGTGAAAGAAAAACAGTGGAATTTCCTTTTTACTGTCTCCTCAGCTCTGACACACACACACACACACACACACACATATATATATGCTCTATAATAACCATAATAATAATACATACACAGATGATAACACTTGCAGGGTGTGAACTGTTGTTTTTGGTGTCTGGTTGCCAGGGTGATCGGTGGTTGTCGCGGCAGCAGAAGTGACTCAGCTCTGAAGACACACCTCGGGAACTTTTACAATCACATGTATTTATTGTGTTCTACGTGTGTGTGTGTGTGTGTGTGTGTGTGTGTGTGTGTGTGTTTGTAGGAACTGTACCTGTGTGCAGTCCAGGAGTTGAGCCGGTTTCCTGAGCTGGTGGAGGACGTCCTCAAACTGCAGAGATGGACTGAGATCTTACACTGCCCGTGAGACAATAACACAACAACACAATTAATACACACAATAATACACAGACACACACATGCACACACTCCCCATACTGAATCCTTATTAGACATGTCCTCACAATGTAGATAAGTCCTCACAATGTAGATAAGTCCTCACAGTGAAGCCATGACCTCACAATGTAGACATGTTCTCACAATGTAGATAAGTCCTCACAATGTAGACATGTCCTCACAATGTAGATAAGTCCTTACAATGTAGATAAGTCCTCACAATGTAGACATGTCCTCACAATGTAGATAAGTCCTTACAATGTAGATAAGTCCTCACAATGTAGACATGTCCTCACAATGTAGATAAGTCCTCACAATGTAGACATGTCCTCACAATGTAGATAAGTCCTCACAATGTAGATAAGTCCTCACAATGTAGACATGTCCTCACAATGTAGATAAGTCCTCACAATGTAGATAAGTCCTCACAATGTAGATAAGTCCTCACAGTGTAGACATGTCCTCACAGTGTAGATAAGTCCTCATTGTGTAGACATGTCCTCACAATGTAGACATGTCCTCACAATGTAGATAAGTCCTCACAATGTAGATAAGTCCTCACAGTGTACACATGTCCTCACAATGTAGATAAGTCCTCACAGTGTAGACATGTCTTCACAATGTAGACATGTCCTCACTATGTACACATGTCCTCACCAGGTAGACATATCCTCACAATGTAAATATGTCCTTATAGTGTAGACATGTCCTCAGTGTAGACATGTCCTCACAATGTAGACATGTCCTCACAGTGTAGACATGTCCTCACAGTGTAGACATGTCCTCACAATGTAGACATGTCCTCACTACGTAGACATGTTCTCATGTCCTCACAGTGTTTACCTCACTGTTATTCTTATTCTTATTGTATAGAATTATAATAATTATACTGTGTACAATGTACCTACCACTAACAATATTAATAATAATAATAATAATAAAAATAATTTATGTTATTTAATCATTTAAATTGAGTTTTCATTGTGTGGAGTCAAGCAACCAGAAAATCTGTTTTAATTCTTCTGTATGTGTGTGTGGTCAGCTCTGAAGAGGAGAAGGAGAGTAGGAAGAAGCAGGTTCGCCCTCTGTTCAGACACTTCAGACGCATTGACGCCTGTCTGCAGCCCAGAGAGGCCTTCAGAGGCTCCGATGAGAGTATGACACACACACACACACACACACACACACACACACACATACACACACACACACACACGTGCAGGGACAGAAATACAAAAGCTAGACTACACTGTCTAATCTATAAAGCTGTATACACAGTTGAAATGCAAACACACCTGCAGTCTGTGGTCAGGATATACAAATCACAAACTGCCTGACACACCCAGGACACACACACACACACATTGCCTTCACTATAGTTGTGAGGACATTCATTGACATATTGCATTCCCTCAGCCCTAACCCTAAACCTGACCTGAACCTTAAAACCAAATCAGCGCTTTCAATTTCTGGGGATCAGCCAAATGTCCTCACAGTGTAGACATGTCCTCACAGTGTAGACATGTCCTCACAGTGTAGACATGTCCTCACAGTGTAGATATGTCCTTACAGTGTAGATATGTCCTTACAGTGTAGACATGTCCTCACAGTGTAGATATGTCCTCACAGTGTAGACATGTCCTCACGGTGTAGACATGTCCTCACGGTGTAGACATGTCCTCACGGTGTAGACATGTCTTCACAGTGTAGACATGTCCTCACATTGTAGACATGTCCTCACAGCGTAGATATGTCCTCACAGTGTAGACATGTCCTCACGGTGTAGACATGTCTTCACAGTGTAGATATGTCCTCACAGTGTAGACATGTCCTCACAGTGTAGAAATGTAGACTAACTGTTTTTGGTGTTCTGGTGCTAAGCTAGGCTAACCTGGACTCACCTCTGCACTGGACACTCAGAGATGAAACTGATATCCGTCTTCTTGTCCGTAAAAAGATTTTTAATAAAGTTTGACAGTTCCTTTAAGGTGCAGTTCCACAGACGGTCACCAGGGGTCAGAATATCCCAGAACATTGACTTCTATGTAAAACATTCCAACTTTTCAAAGCAACATCTGTTTGTCTGTCTCCAGTCTTCTGCCGGGTCTACACTCCGGATCATTCCTACGTCACCATCAGGAGTCGTCTGTCCTGTCGGGTCGGAGAGATTCTGGCTCTGGTCCGAGAGAAGCTCCAGTACAGTGAAGACCAACCAGTTCTGCCTGGGAACCTCATACTGGTGGCCGTCACATCAGCCGGAGGTCAGGACACAGAGCCGTTAACGTGACCTTAATCAGTCTGTGGACATGTTGTCTTGATGTGTTTGATTGGATTTGATCTGTTTTTATATTTAAATTGTGATTTTGACAGAGTTCCACTTTTAAATATAACACATAAAACTAAAGGATAAGTTATATTAGGATATGTTTTTAACTCTGTATAGACGTACACAGAGTTTTATTGAAAATAACAGTTTAAATCAAAATATTGGTCAAAAAACTTAAACAGATGCAGCATGTCCCTCAAAGTGTTCAGCCATGTTTCTAAATGCATTTGATCATATGTTAGTACAGTGTGTGTTTTAATTGGCTGTTGATAGAGACCTGAAATCTCCATGTTTACCTGTTGTCTGGATAAAGTCAGTATAATCTCCAATTCTACAACATTGACTGCATCAGTACAAAAACATGAACACTGTTGTTTTTATTCAGTGTCAATACAACAGCTCAAAGGGAATAATTCCACCATAATAATTCCACAGGCTTTTAATGTGAAACACCTGCAGGAAGTGATGTATTTCCTCGACGTTAGAGCAACAGTGAGGGCAAAGTAGAAGCAAAACAAATGATAACAAATTTTTATATATTGTATTGTATATTGTTTTTTATTAACGTCTCACATATGCACATAACATTTATTTAATGAATCATTGATAAATGTTTCTGCGTGTTCAGAGAAAGCCGTGTTTCGTCCCAGCGATGAAGCCGTGTTCACCACACTGGGAGTCAACACTCACCTGTTCACCTGTGAACCCTCCGAACTGGAATCACTGGTGAGGAACTGATTGATCGATTGGTTTATCGGTTGATTGATTGATTGATTGACTATAGAGCAGATTCAGCCAAGAAAATAAACATTTTTCCTTTTGAATTAAATAATGAAATGAAAGGATCATTTATCAATATAAACGCCTGAAGGTTTTATTCTGAACAGGAACACATCAGGATACATTCACTGACTTCATGTTTTCATAAAAGAACAAAACAGAAACTGAATTAATTGACATTAAGACAATACAATAATGTTGTTTGTGAAAAGGTGGAATTATATAAAAATGCATCTCAGAACAAGTTACAATGGAACAGATGTAAGTGAAGTGTTTCTTGTTGAAGAGGGCGGGGGCGCACTGCATCGCCCCCTGGAGGCCTGGAGGGTGATGACGGCCTGACAGGGAGCAGCCTGGTGTTTCTCTCCGTGTTGTGTTATTAACATATTATAACAGAGACAAACCGTGTGTGTGTTATAATCTGATGATGGCGTTCCCCCAGCTTCCTCTTCCTGAGGAGATCCACTGGACGCCAGGCGACAGCAAACTGCACGACATGTCCGCAGAGGAAGTGGCCAATCAGCTGGTGGTGTTTGACTGGGAGCTCTTCAGCTGCGTCCACGAGGTCAGTCAGACTGTTGTTCTTTAAAGTGATGACACGACAAACACAAAATGCTGCCGACAGTCAGAGTGGCAGCCATTTTGTTTTCTGGATATACATTATAAATATATATATTAAATAGAGAGTGGAAAGAAGGAAGTGTTGCTGCAGCTGCTGCTCAAACACGAACAGATTCAGAGAGTTGATGGCGTTTTGTCCTCTTCTTCGTTGGTGTCTCCTGCAGGTGGAGTTTGTGTGTTACGTGTTTCACGGAGAGCAGTCGCGCTGGCGCCCCCTGAACCTGGAGCTGGTACTGCAGCGCTGCAGCGAGGTGCAGCACTGGGTCGCCACGGAGATCCTGCAGTGTCAGTCGCTGCCGAAGAGGATCCAGCTGCTCCGCAAGTTCATCAAGATCGCAGCTCTGTGAGTCCAGATCCAGAACCGAGTCCGGATCTTCTCTCATGTCATTAAAACATCCTGCCTCCTGTTTTCAATGACGTCAGCACAAAAAGCAGAATCTGCAGACGGTCACATGACAGTAATTAACCACAGAAGTGATATTGATCATCCAATGACGTGATGGTTTCTGTATTTGTCTTTAAACATCAGATTAAGTGACAAAAACAATAAGTTGATTAATGGATCAGCAGATGAACCATCTTTGGCTTTTAGACTCTTGGTCGAACAAATGAAATAATTTGAAGACGTCGCTCAGAGAAACAGGGACAGTTTTTAAAATGTTTGTCTTTATAACAACAGAAGCCAGGAACGTCCCAGATCCCTGTGTGAACAGTGTTTTCTGTGTGTGTGTGTGTGTGTGTGTGTGCGTGCGTGTGTGCGTGTGTGTGTGTGTTTCAGCTGTAAGCAGCAGCAGGACCTGCTGTCGTTCCTCGCTGTGGTTCTGGGTCTGGATAATCCCGCTGTCAGCAGACTACGACTCACCTGGGAGGTAGGACACTCACCTGTGTGTGTGTGTGTGTGTGTGTGTATCTGTGTGTGTCTGTGTGTGTGTGTGTGTGTGTGTATCTGTGTGTGTCTGTGTGTGTGTGTGTGTGTGTGAGGCAGCAGTGAAGTCATTAGGGTCACGTTTGTTTTCGTGATTCTTCAGTTCAAAAAGAAAAAAGTCTAAATTTATATTTGTCTTCATGTCGTTTAAACTTGAGCTGCAATGACAATTATCTTTATAATCAAGTAGTTAACTGATCATTAACAATTATTAATGAATCATTTAAAATTGAAGCAACATTACAGACAGATTGTAACAGCTGGATTGTAACAGCTGGATTTTGAAGTGAGAGACGACATCATCAGTAACAGAATCTGTGTCCAGATCAGATTCAAAGACGCTGAGAGCTTTTCAACTGTATGTGCTCGATGTAATGATCTCACGTGTGTGTGTGTGTGTGTGTGTGTGTGTGTGTGTGTGTGTGTGTGTGTGTGTGTGTGTGTGTGTGTGTGTGTGTGTGTGTGTGTTCAGGGACTGCCGGGGAAGTTCAGGAAGCAGTTTCAGCAGTTTGAGAGCATCGCAGTGAGTAACAGGTTTCCTGTCTTCACATTGTGTCATTAGTTAATTAATGAAGTTAATTATTGATCAATTCGGATGAAAACTTCATCATGTTCATTTGTGACTTTTTTTTGGTTCATAATAAACTTTTATAAAGGAGTGATGATTAAAGAGTTACAGCTGCTCCTGAACAACGACGTCTCTCTGACTGAAATATTACTGAGCTGATCAATCAACATGATTACTATTAATATTCAGCTATAATGAGGATGGATGGATCATTGATCCTTCTGATCGATCGGTTTGGGATCTGCTTCTTACAGGACCCGTCCAGGAACCATAAGTCCTACAGAGACCTGATCACCAGCCTGAGACCTCCACTGATCCCCTTCACACCTCTGCTGCTTAAAGGTAAACACACACACACACACACAACAACACAACACACCACACACACACGACACAACACACACACACACACACACACTCTCACACACACACCACACACAACACACACACACACAACACACACACACACACACAACACAACACACACACACACACACACACACACACTCTCTCCACACCACACACACACACACACACACACAACACACACACACACAACACACTCACACACACACAGACACACACGACACACACACAACTCACACACACACAGCTCTCACACACACACAACACACACACACACACACAGACACACACAAGACACAACTCACAACACTCTAAAAACAACCACACACACACACACACACTCAACACACACACACACATTCTCCCACCCACACACACACACACACACACACACACACACACACACATCTACACACACACACCCCACATTCTCACAACACCACACACTCAACACCACTAACACACACACACACACACACAACACCACACACTCTCACACCTCTCACACACACTCTACACACTACCACACACTCTCCACACACATCACACCACACACACACACTGACATACAGCTCTCCACACACACACACTCACACCACACACACACTCTCACAACACTCTCTCAACGAGCACACAACAGGCTCTTCACAAAGAACACACGACACACTCTCCCACCACAGACGCCACAACATTCTCTAAACACCACACAACAGTCTCTCTCACATCACACACACACTCAACCACCCACACAGCTCTCTCACACACACACTCTCACAACCACACCACACTCTCACACAAACTCACACACACACAACACACACACAACACACACACCACAACACTCTCACACACTCTCACACACACCACTCTCACACACACATCTCCACACTCTTCACACACTCTCACACACTCTTCACACACACACTCTTCACACACACACAACTCTCCCACACTCTCACACACACACTCTCACACACACACACACTCTCACACACTCTCACACACACACTCTCACACACACACACACTCTCACACACTCTCACACACACACACACACACACACAGTCTCACACAGACACACACACACACACACACTCACACACACACTCTCACACACACACACACACACACACACACACACAGACACAATCTCTCACACACACACACACACACACACACACAGACACAGTCTCACACACACACACACACACAGACTGAGACTGTGTGTGTGAGTGTGTGTGTGTGTGTGTGTGTGTGTGAGTGTGTGTTGATTCCGTGTGTATGAACACTCTGATGTTTCCTCCTCAGATCTGACCTTTCTTCACGAGAGCTGTAAGACGTTTCACGGTGACCTGGTCAACTTCGAGAAGATGGTGAGTGAGTCACCTGATCGTTCCCTCTCGCTGTCACGTCTTGACTAATGGCTAAAAAGTGTTTTGTGAGGTCACACTGACGTTTAACCTTTGACCTTTGGCCACCAAAATCTAATCAGTTCCTCCTTGAGTCCAGGTGAATGTTTTTACCAAATTGAAAGAAGTTTAAGACGTTTCTGACGAGAACCAGACGGACAAACTGAAAACAAAATGGCCGCCACTCTGACTGTCGGCGGCGCCGAGGAAGAAAGATAACGTCCTGCTCCGTGTACATTTAGTTTTATTGTTACAAACAGCAGATTGTTTCAGCAGCTGGACAGGAAGAAGGTTTAAGTCTGAACTCTGAGTGAAGACGACCAGGTTCAATACAACACAAGGAGTCAACAGCTGTTCTCTTCCTCCCTCCACCCCCCCCCCCCTCACTTTTTCCTTCTGCT
>NW_019174421.1:639836-644836 GCF_002260705.1 Seriola dumerili | reverse complement strand
GTTGTGCTCCGTGTGTGAGAGACTGTGTCTGTGTGTGTGTGTGTGGTGTGTGTGTGTGTGTGTGGAGAGCTGATGTCCGTGTGTGTGTGTGTCTGTGATGTCGTGTGGAGAGTGTGTGGTAATGTGTGTGTGAGAGTGTGTGTGTAGAGGTGTGAGAGGTGTGTGTGTTGTTGTGTGTGTGTGTGTGTGTGTGTTGAGTGTGTGTGTGTGTGAGAGTGTGTGTGTGTTTGTGAGAATGTTGAGAGGTGTGTGTGTGTAGATGTGTGTGTGTGTGCTGTGTGTGTGTGTGAGTGTGTGTGTGTGTGTGTTGTGTGTGTGAGAATTGTGTCTGTGTGTGTGTTGAGATGTGTGTGTGTGTGTGTGTTGTGTGGCTGTGTGTGTGTGTGTTGTTGTGTGAGAGTGTTGTGTGTAGATTGTTGTCTGTGTGTGTCTGATGTGTGTGTGTGTGTGTTGTGTGTGTGTGAGAGCCTGTGTGTGTGTGAGTGTGTGTTGTGTGGTCTGTGTGTGTGTGTGTTGAGTGTGTGTTGTGTGTGTGTGTGTTGTGTGTGTGTGTGTGTGTTGTGTGGTGTGTGTGAGAGTGTTGTGTGTGTGTGTGTGTGTGTGTGTGTGTGTGTGTGTGTGTGTTGTGTGTGTTTACCTTTAAGCAGCAAGGTGTGAAGGCGATCAGTGAGCTCAGGCTGCTGATCAGGTCTCTGTAGGACTTATGGTTCCTGACGGGTCCTGTAAGAAAGCAAATCCCCAAACCGATCGATCAGAAGATCAATATCCCATCCATCCTCATTATAGCTGAATATTAAATTAGTTAATTCATGTTGATGATCAGCCCATAATATCAGTCAAGAGACGTCGTTGTCAGGAGCAGCTTACTCTTTAAATCAATCACTCCTTATAAAAGTTTATTTTGAACCCAAAAAAAAGTCACAAATGAACATGATGAAGTTTTCATCCGAATTGATCAATAATTAAACTCATTAATTAACTAATGACACAATTGAAGACAGGAAAAACCTGTTACTCACTCGATGCTCTCAAACTCTGAAACTCTTCCTGAACTTCCCCGGCAGTCCTGAACACACACACACAACACACACACACAACACACACACACACACACACACACACACACACACACACACTCACACCACACACCCACACTCCACACACAACACACACGTGAATCATTACATCGAGCACATACAGTTGAAAAGCTTCTCAGCTCTTTGAATCTATCTGGACACAAGATTCTGTTACTGATGATGTCGTCCCTCACTTCAAAATCCAGCTGTTACCAATCCCAGCTGTACAAAATCTGTCCTGTAATGTTGCCTTCAATTTTAAATATTCATTAAAATTGTTAATGATTCAGATTAACTACTGATATAAGATAATTGTCATTCGCAGCTCAAGTTAAAACGACATGAAGACCCAAAATATAAATTAGGACTTGTTCTTTTTGAACTGAAGAATCACCCGAAAAACAAACGTGACCCCTAATGAACTTCACTGCTGGCCTCCACACACACACACACACACACAGACCCACAAACACAATACACACACACACACACACACACAGACACACACAGATACACACACCCACACACACACACACAGGTGAAGTGCCTAGCCTCCCAGTGAGTCGTAGTCTGGCTGGAAGCGGGATTATCCAGGACCCAGAACCACAGCGGGGAGAACGACAGCATCCTGCTGCCTCTTTACAGCTGAAACACACACACACACGCACACCTACGCACGCACACCACACCACCAACACACAACACACAGAAACACACTGTTCAACACAGGGATCTGGACGTTCCTGGCTTTCTGTTGTTATAAAGAGCGAGAGAGCATTTTTTAAAAACTGTCCCTGTTTTCTCTGAGCAACGTCTTCAAATTATTTCATTTGTTCGACCAAGAGTCTAAAAGCCAAAGATGTTCATCTGCTGATCCATTAATCAACTTATTGTTTGTTCAACTTAATCTATGTTTAAAGACAAATACAGAAACCAATCAACGTCATTGATGATCAATATCACTTCTTGGTTTAATTACTGTCATTGACCGTCTGCAGATTCTGCTTTTTGTGCTGACGTCAATTGAAAACAGGAGGCAGGATTTTTTAATACATGAGAGAAGATCGGACTCGGTTCTGATCTGAACTCACAGAGCTGCGATTTGATGAACTGCGAGCAGCTGGATCCTCTTCCGCAGCGACTGACACTGGCAGGGATCTCCCGTGCCCCAGTGCTGCAACCCTCGCTGCAGCCTGCGAGTACCAGCTCCAGATTCAGGGCGCCAGCGCGACTTGCCTCTCCGTGAAACACGTAACACACAAATCCACCTGCAGGAGAACCAACGAGAGAAGAGGACAAAACGCCATCAACTCTCTGAATCTTTCGTGTCTTGAGCAGCAGCTGCAGCAACACTTCCTTCTTTCCACTCTCTATTTTTAATAAATATTTATAATGTATATCATAAACAAAATGCCCACTCTGAACTGTCGGCAGCAATTTGGTTTTCGTGTCATTCACTTTAAAGAACAAACAGTCTGACTGACTCGTGGACGCAGCTGAGAGCTCCAGTCCAAACACCACCAGCTGATTGGCCACTCCTCTGCGACATGTCGTGCAGTTTGCTGTCGCCTTGGCGTCCAGTGGACTCCTCAGAAAGAGAAGCTGGGGAACGCCATCATCAGATATAAACACACACACGGTTTGTCTCTGTTATAAATGTAATAACACAACACGGAGAGAAACACCAGGCTGCTCCCTGTTCAGGCCTCATCACCCTCCAGGCCTCCAGGGGCCATGCAGTGGCCCCCGCCCTCTTCAACAAAGAAGAAACACTTCACTTACATCTGTCCATTGTAATTTCTGAGATGCATTTTTATATAATTCCACCTTTTCACAAACAACATATTGTATGTCTTAATGTCAATTAATTCATTTCTGTTTTGTTCTTTATGAAAACATGAAGTCATGAATGTATCCTGAGTTTTCCTTTCAGAATAAAACCTGCACGTTATATTGATAAATACTTTCATTTCATTAAATTTAATTCAAAAGGAAAAAGTTTATTTCTTGGCTGAATCTGCTCTAAGTCAATCAATCAATTCAATCAACCATAAAACCAGATCGATCAATCAGTTCCTCACCAGTGATTTCCAGTCGAGTTCACAAAGTGTTGTTTGTTGAGTGAACAGGGAGTGTTGACTCCCAGTTGGCTGAACACGCTCATCGCTGGGACGAAACACGCTTCTCTGAAACACGCAGAAACAATTTATCAATGATTCATTAAAATAAATGTTATGTGCATATGGAGACGTTAATAAAAAACAATATACAATAACAATATATAAAAATTTTTTATCATTTGTTTTGCTTCTACTTTGCCCTCACTGCTTGCCTCTAACGTCGAGGGGAAAATCACTTCCTGCAGGTGTTTCACATTAAAAGCCTGTGGAATATTATGGTGGAATTATTCCCTTTGAGCTTGTATGACACTGAATTAAAAACAACAGGTCATGTTTTTGTACTGAATATAGCTATCTATCTAAGCACACTGGAGATATGGATACGTGAACTTTATCCAGACAACAGGAAACAGTGCAGAGGTTTCAGCGTCGTCTATCGAAGCCAATAAAAACACATCATCTTTGGTAGCTAACATATTATCAAATGCATTTACTGGAAACATGGATACTGAAACACTTTAGGGAAATGCTGCATCTGTTTAAGTTTTCTTGACCAGATATTTTGATTTAAAACTGTTATCTCATAAAAACTCTGTGTACGCTATACAGAGTTATAAAACATATCTAACCAGTTTATGTGTAAATTTAAAAGTGAACTCTGTCAAAATCACAATTTAAATATAAAAACAAGATCAAATCCAATCAAACACATCAAGGACAACATGTCCACAGACTGATTAAGGTCACGTTAACGCTCGTGTTCCTGACTCCGGCTGATTGTGACGGCCACCAGTATGAGGTTCCCAGGCAGAACTGGTTGGTCTTCACAATGTACTGGAGCTCTCTCGACAAGCCAGAATCTCCCGACCCGACAGGACAGACGACTTCCTGATGTGACGTAGGAAGATTCCGAGTGTAACCCTGCAGAAACTGGAGACAGACAAACAGATGTCTTTGAAAAGTTGGAATTGTTTACATAGAAGTCAATGTTCTGGGATATTCTGACCCCTGACCGGTTCTGTGGAACTGCCACCTTAAAGAACTGTCAAACTTATTAAAAATCTTGTTTACGGACAAAGAAGACGGATATCAGTTTTCATCTCTGAGTGTCCATGCAAGAGGTGAGTCCATTAAGACCAGCGAGCACCAGAACACCAAAAACAGTTAGTCTACAGTTCATACACTTGAGACATGCTACACTTGAGACATATCTTACACTGTGAAGACATGTCTACACCGTAGAGGACATGTCTTACACTGTTAGGACATATCTACGCTGTGAGGACATGTCTACAATGTGAGGACATGTCTACACTGTAAACATTGTCACACCAGTGAGACTGTCTACACCGTGAGACATGTCTACACCGTGAGGACATGTCACACTGTAGGACATATCTACACTGTGAGGACATGTCTACACTGTTAAGAAGCAATCTACACTAAGGACATATCTACACTGTGAGGACATGTCTACACTGTGAGGACATGTCTACACTGTGAGAACAGTCTACACTAGTGAGACATTTAGGCTATCCCCGAAATAAAAGCGCTGATTTGGTTTTAAGGTTCAGGTCAGTTTAGGTTAGGGCTGAGGGAATGCAATATGTCAATGAATGTCCTCCAAAACTATTATGAAGGCAATGTGTTGGGTGTGTGTCCTGGTGTGTCAGGCAGTTTGTGATTTATATCCTGACCACAGAACTGCATGGTGGGTTTGCCATTTCAAACTGTTATACACTTTATAGATTAACAGTGTAGTCTTAGCTTTTTATTTCTGTCCCTGCACGTGTGTATCTCTCCT
>NW_019174421.1:618808-639811 GCF_002260705.1 Seriola dumerili | reverse complement strand
CACACACACACACACACACACACACTCTCACACACACACTCACACACTCACACACACATACACACACACACACACACACACACACACACACACACACACACACACACACACACACACTGCCCCTCCCTGCTCTCAGTACAGTTGAGGCCTCAGGGTGAACATTATCACATTATGTAATGGTTTTACCTGTTCGTGTGTCGACACGTTGCCGCTGCTGCTGCGTGACCTTTGACCTCACACTCCACACGTTTTACAGGTTTCCTGTTTCTATGGAAACAGTTGAGTTCTTGAGGTTTTAAGTTTTTCACTTCAGTCTCTGTTGCTCTGCTTCATCTGAACATTGAGACTCTGTCATTGTAGTCGACTGTTGATCTTTGTCTCCATCTGCTGGCGACTCTGTGACCCTGCACCTCTGTTGCTGTGATTAGTAACTAGAAAAATGGATTTAATGTCTCTAACATCACTGTTAATTTTCTTCTTTTTTTCTGGTAGCCATGGATACGGAGACGTCCCCCTCCCACCTGCAGACGAAGGCCTACGTCCGCCAGTTACAGGTGATCGACAACCAGAACCTGCTGTTCGACATGTCCTGCAAACTGGAGCCCAAAGACACATAAAGAGACGGACGGAGGGAGAGACAGAGGGACGGGATGGAGAGGAAGAGCAGGAGGACGATGAAGCGAAGGAGGTTCAGGTAGAAAGAGAGAGGAGGGAAACATGAGTCTCATACTGGACCTGGAAATCCAAAACCTCGTCCTCCTCTTCATCCTCGTCTACCTCCATCAAAAAAACAAATAACAACAAAGGAAACACTTCTCCTCCCTCTGTTTATTTTTCACTTCCTTTCGTTTTTTCTCTGTCCTCCTGTCTCAGCTCCTTCCTCCTCCTCGTCTTCCTCCCTCATCCCTCCTTCAGGAGGTCCAGTCCACAGCGCTGACACTAAAACACATGTGGAGGAGGTTTGTCAGACTCGACCAAAAACTCGTCACGTGGAAACACACGCTCAGAGTTTGTGGTTAAACCTTCAGCAGCAGGTCGCGTTCGCTCGGCGCTGAACGTCCATAAATGTCTGCGGCAAGCGTTCAGGAACCTCCCACCATGAAAGAGCAAAGACGTTGGGCTGTTACTCAGCAGCTTTAAACGTGTTTGAGAACCACAGCACAGGTCTGAGACACATCGCTGCTCCGGAGCTCTGACCTCTGACCTGGTTCATTTCCCCGAGGGCTCAGACACGACAAAGCTGAAACAGGACGTCACTGAAGAAGAAGAAGAAGAAGCGAAAACTCGTGATGCTGTTGGACGTTTAAGAACGATGGACTCTTCTGTTTTCGTCACGTTCTGTACATTCCCGCCCCCTTGTCCCTCCTCCTGTGGCGGCTGACCAATCAGACTAGAGACAATCTGACCACCTGAGTGACACCTGTTGACCTTTGAACCCCAAACAAAACAGCCCCCGCCCCCTGTGATTTATACAGCCATCTGAAATAGTACCGTATTGGTCCAAAGATAAGATACCATTCTTCATTATCGGTTTAGAGCTGCAACGACTAATCGATTTGTTGATTAACAGAAAATTAATTGGCAACTATTTTAAAAATCAACTTCTAGTTTCAGTCAAAAGTCAGTAAAAACTTCAGTGTTTCAGCTGCTTAAAGGTGAACATCTGTTGCGTGTTGCGTCGTAATGGTACAATGACTTTATCAGAGAAGACAAAGCGTTTGATGACGTTACCTCGGTCTTCAGCAAATTGTGAGATCTGCAGATTAATCAATAAATAAAAACAGTCATTAGTTGTGGTCCTCATGAGTCGTTAGAAGCCTTCAGGTTTCTTCTAGTCCATCTACAGAGTCTTTCAGAATCAGTGTGGGAGGAGTTCCCGACGGCTCATGAAATCAGCTCTGTATCACAGACAACTGGACACCACAATCAAAGATGGCCGCCCGTTCATTCCTATGAAAGAGGCGGTTGGCCTCCACATTCTTTAGGTTCACAGAGCCGAACCAGCTGACGTCAAACATTGACCGTCGTGGTGGGAAGCTCCAACAGACGAAAAGATGAGATGATCCGACAGTCTGACATCAGAGAGCGACGATGACACTGATCCACACGCTGCACATATGTGGGACTTAAGTTCTACGTTTGAGAAAAGGACGAATATCTCCGGGAAACTTTCCCCAACAGGTTCAGTCCGACAGAAGAGTTTCAGTTCTTCAGAAAGTCTTTTTCCAGAAGCAGGTGTTGGATAAAAGGGTGTCGTCTTATGTTTGGACCAATACAGTTCTTCTGCATTAAGCATCTCTATTAATCTGCGCAGAGACGGGTGAAATATAAGTCCACATCTCAACAACACATCGTACGGCCAACAGGCTGACTGGAAACCCTGGGACTGAACTGGACATATTAAAATCCCGCCGTACAAGGACGAGCAAAAAACACCATGTTAAGATCTACAAACAACAGACGGAGAGAAATGTTCCGACCTGAGGACGTCGCCGACAGACGAGCGATTCTCTCAGAGACGAATTCAAAGACAAAAATCTCTGCAGGAGATTTAGGAGTGAAACAAATCGTGACACTAAACCAGCTTCCGTGCAGCTGGAACTGACTGCACCACGTCTCAAACGCTGACGTCTGAATACGAGTTTACACCCGAGTCTCCGGCGCTCAGAAACCTGTGATCTGGATTTCATGAATATATTTTTCCATCAAATGACTGAACTCTTTTACAGAGGACCACGTTATGGATCTGTACCTGAACTCACAGTTCTGGTTGTGTCCATGGTTTACATCAGTGGTAAGGGCTGTTAGGCCGACCTCTGACCTCTGACCTCTGACCTCTGATCAGTGGTTTCTATCAGCTGCCATATTTCACACAGAGCAATCAGGAACTTGTTTCTATCTGAACCCTTCATATTCCTCCAGGATTTAACCTAAACAGTGATGGTGTGTTCACTGACAGTATCTGTGACGGACTTACGGACACTTGTCACGGTGCGTTCACAGACAGTCAGGACGCTGGACGAGAGTGTGTAGATGCTGGTTTTCTACCGAACGTTTCAGTCTGAAGACGTTGACAAACTCTTTTAGTTTCGGGGCTTTGATGATGAGCATTGTCATTAAACGTCTCTCACGGCGTTTTAATTCACAGCGTATTCACTTTAAAGGACCGCGCTGCTGTTTTCGTATGTTTTCACCCGTTCACGTCAAATCATGAACGCAGCGCTGAGAACGAATTCATTTCTAGAAAACTCAACTTGCATAACCTGTAAACCTACAGCCGGACTGATTACCACAAATCATAATCAATTCTTTTCTCATGAACCCAAAATATTCAGGAGAGATATAATTTTTTTTTTTTTTTATTGATAGTGCAGTAGAGAGACAGGAAATGGGGAGGCAGAGAGAGGGGGAATGACATGCAGTAAAGGCTGTCCGATGCGGGACTCGAACCGGGGCCGACTGCAGCGAGGACTGTGGCCTCTGCACATGGAGCGCCTGCTCAACCCACTGAGCTACTTGACGCCCCAAAAAAAAAAAAAAAGAATATAAAAAAAGTCCTTACGTTGAGAGAAATAAGTCAGGTTTTAGTATTTCAAAATAAAGCTGTAATGTTATGAAGAAGAAGCCATAGTAGTTGAAGAAAAAGAGTTTTCATTTTACTAAAAAAGTTGTAAGTAAATAAAAAGCTGCAGCTTTATGTGAAAAATCTTGATATTTCAAGGAAAAGGAAAAAGTTCACTTTAATAATTGGTCTTAGTATCTGAAACTGGGAGAGGATCACCTGAAGGTTTCCTCAGATTTATAGACTACTTGTTAAATTTGCCAGCTCACGCTAAACCAGTGGTTCCCAACCTGTGGGAGGGGGCCCACTGGTGGGCCGCGAAGGTATAGCAAGCGGGTCGATCATTTACAAAATGGTACGATTTTGGTGAAAAAAAGAAACATTTTAAAAACTCTTCTCGTTGTTTTTTAGTTTTTTTTCGTATTAATTCTTATCACTGTGATGATATAATTACAGGAACTTTTATGTTATTGCCAGCCGGACGTCTTTGTATGTACAGCTGGTTAGCAACAGGAAGAATTAAAAGGAAAGACACAAGAAGAGACAGATGGTGAATCTTCCTCTGTTTTCAGTTCATTCCTGAACGTTCGATCGTCACCATTAAAATAAAAAGTTCTCAGAGACATTATTTGTCCTCCATACTGTGATGAGGTCCGATGTGGGGCGCCAACATTTTTGAGATTTTCAAGTGGAACATGAGTTAGGAAAGGTTTGGAACCACTGGTCTAAACCTGAGAAGTTGGAGCAGATAAAAACGTAACATCCAGCTCTTAAGAAAAACAAAAACATGATAACATTTGTAGAGAAATGAAGTTGAAGTTACTGGTGAAGTTTCGTCTTCATTGACGAACTACAGCGTTTCTTTGAGCGGCAACTGTCCGTCAGTGAATCGCTCCATAAACCCTGAAGCTAAATCATTTAAAAAATAATCATGTGTTATTGTTGGAAAACAAACATCAGCTAATGGACACTTTTTATCATCAACCCGCTCTCGTAGTTTTCAGTAGATTCATGATTCAGTCGGTTTGTGCAAGTTGAGTCTTGAAATGTATGAAAACTGTTTGTCTGGAACATGTAAAAACGTGCGGTTTTGTTGGAGAAAATGGGTGAAAACATGCAAAAACAACAGCAGCCGAAAGTGATCATGAGCTGATCGAACTGATAATCACGTGACAGCCAATCAGCTGTTTACAGGACGACATCAGACCAGAGAGACAAACACAAACATCAACAGGAGAACTTAATTTTCTCAGCGATTGGGGATCGAACCGTCGTCACATCTGAACGACCAATCCTCTTCGAAGGACGGACCCGATCGGCCCCCCGCAGAGCCGCCCTGCCGTTGGTCAGTTCGACGTTATGGCGGGCGGAGGTCCGAGGCAATAACAGAGCGACAGGAAGTGAAGCTGGTTTGTCGACTTCTCGCATCAACGAAGCACTTTTGCCGAACCTCAGGGCTCAGAGACACAGAGAGGTTTTATTTACTCTTTATTCTCGGTTTTCAGTAGAGTTCAGTTCAGTTGAGTCCAGTTGTGTTGCGATCGATTGATTCTGTGTTTGTACAGCTGATCTCACTTCAGTCATATTTACTATAATAATAGAAATTTATAGAGTTGTTGTTTTTATGCTGTGATCTCCACCAGGCCTGAGTCCAGGTTCTCCACACTGAGACTTGATTTGAGTTTTTGAGCAACAGATCAAAAAGAAATAAAAGAAGAGAACTCCATCTCAAGTTGAAATAAGAGTTTCCTTATCACACCTGGGACAGAGACCTGCTTCATGAAGAACACAAGTGTGTGATTATTTGCACGTGATGAGAAGGTGCGAGGCAACTTAAAAAGTCATGATCCTCCATCAGTGCAACAACGTGACGTCACGTTTTGGTCACTCGTAGATCGCAGACATCTGATGAGTTCCAGGGCCGGTGTTTGGTTGGTGTCAGCTCAGGTCCCAGGTGTGCAGGAAAATTAAACTGTACAAAGGAAAAAGTTGAGTTTAGTGTTTTATTTCTTATGAATTCAACTTTTAACTTAGAAAATAAGTAGCTATACATTTACAGACTTAAGAAAATAAGATTTTAGGGCTCAGCTGAAGACAAAATGAAAAATGATGGAGGTTTCTTTTTTTTTTTGCAGAGCACTGAAGAGTTTCACTACAAGATTTTGTGTAAAAAAATAAATAAATAAAAAAAAAACCTGCTGTGAATCTCTTCATGAAAATTCATGAATATTTCTTCCTGCTGACAAATCCATAATAGTTTGAGAAAATTTGAATTAAGTTGAAATTTAGAGGAAAAAGTCATAGAAATTATTATTTTTATTTTTTTTAGAGAAAATGAATAATTAAATTAATAGCATTAATAACATTAACAATCCCTTTCTTCAAAGAGCCCCTTCATTATATCGAACCCTCATTTAACAATTTATAATATTTACATGAGTCAGATTAATATTCACAGTCGGACTGAAACTCTTCAGTGCTTCAGGATCAGGTTTGTAAAATTTATCTGAAAAGGTGTAAATGGTTTGAAAAACTGTTCTGTGCTCAGCTCTGGTGGCCGGTGAGACTTTATCATTCTGCATCTGTACCATAACATCCTGTTCGTAAAAGCTCAGTGAGGCTGATCCCGTCCAGAAACAACACCTCTCACACAGACGACCTTTCAGCAGGTCCAGGTCCAGGTCCAGGTCCAGGTTCAGGTCCTGGTCTAGGTCCAGGTCCAGGTTCAGATCGAGGTCCAGGTCTGACAACTTAAAATTAAAGGTGGTTTAAATATTTATATTATATTTCACAGCCTAGCTTTTAATTTGATAATACTGGGGCTTTATAGATGCAGTGTAAACAGAATTGAAAGAAAACAAAACAATTGTTTCATTGAGTGTAGTCTGTTTCACCTGTGACCACACCCACCAGTGATGTCACGGTGTACTGACCACACCCAGAGTACAAGTCTATGTCACTGCAGCAAAGTGAAAACGACAACAACCGAGATTTTCACCTGGAGTTTGAAGCTTTTTTTGAAGCGATTCAGTCATTTTACAGAAATGGTGTCGGCTGTGAAGGAGCAGTCCGACATTCATCCCTCAGTTTATTTTGAAATAAAACCTCAGGACAGAAGCAGAATAAAAATCAACATGATGTGTGAACTGAAGCTGTTTGATTCTGGACGGGACACAACCAGAAAAACTTCACTATGACAAAACTTTATATTGAATACAGAGTCTTAAAACCTTCTTGTTCTCAAAACAGATAAAAAATCTTTCCCACAACTCCCAAGGAGACGAGTTTGAATTTCCAGGAACATGAGTTTCGGGAACTCCTCTAAACACAAAAATTAATTTGTTCAAGTTCAGACCTCAGACAACACCAGTTCGAGTCTGACCTCTCGAAAACACAAGTACATAAACCTTAACTCACAAGTTGAAGTTTGTCCTTCCAAGATCTCCAGGTCTTGGTTTGAACTCCAGCTAGAACTCCCATTAACACCAGTTTGAAGTCCTAAGAACTCCAGCTCAAATGCCATTAGTTTAAATCCCAAAACCAGCAGCTCTAGAGAGGCTAGTTTCTCTTAGTCATTGAGCCATTTGAAGAATAATGTGAACTCAAAGTGAGTTTTCAGGACTCTGTGTTTGATATCAAAGGTCCTGTCAAGGAGACGTTTGCGGCGGTTTGGTCGGGTACAAAGTGTGAAACCCAGTGAAGATGACATCATCACTAGTCTGGCTCTCTCAGGACCACTTCCTGGGTGTTGGGTGTTTTATTATGGATCCCACCGAAGCCCTGAACCCGAACTGTCTCTAATCTTAACCCAAACAAAACCATCCTCATCAAACCTAAACTAAACTGACCAAACCGTCTGGCTTTTCGGGCCAATCACAGCCCTATAATTCTGCTGGGATCCATAATTTCGGGAGGCGGCGGCTTGTCCGCCGTGTCGCCTGTATGAAAACACTGAAAAAATAAAAATGTGTATATATTGCATCCTGTAAATAGGCAAATACTAACGAAGACTCTATTTTATGTATGAGCTGAGAGAGAGTGACGCTAACTCAAGGACAAATATTTGATTTGGTGTTTTTTATTTGCAGAAGTGAGAGAACGTGTACAGTGGTGGCAGGAAGAGAAAGAGATGATGATGAATTTATGACTTTATGAATTGTACAGTTAAATTTCTTCAGTTGGATTGTTCTGTTGTTTTCTATCTAAAGCTTGGGGTTGTTTGTTTGTTTTTTTTGTACAGAAGTGGTTGTTTACATCGATACAAGTCCTTATTTCTGTGAACGTCAGACAGACAACGTGATTGGAGCAGAGGTCTGGCAGGGGGCGGGGCCGGGAGGGTTGGTGTCATGTTACAAAATATTCCTGACAAACAACAAAAATAATAATTAGAGGACTAGTGCAGTGTATTGTAACGAAAGATGGAGAATCAAAGCAAAGTGGAAAAATAAATATCTTCAGGACAGATTTTAACATTTTGAGAAAAAAATCATAATAAACCAGAAAAAAAGTCTTAATTTTTCAGTTTTCATCTCATTGGCACAATTTTATTAAAATATAGTTGTAAATGTCGATATTTTAAGATTAATGTCCTAATTTAGAGAAAAAGTCACATGAGCTAGAGCTTTATGAGGTAAATTGTAATATGAGATAAATTTGTAATTTTACAAACGTCATTATGTTATTTGAAGAGAAATTGTAAATTTATGAGACAAAGTCCCAATATGTTAAGATATGGTTAAACTTTTAGTTGAAGGTTATTTACCTGAAAATATTGAATTTTAAGCAGAAAAGATTAATTTTATTGGAATAAGTCGTACTAGAAAAGAAAGAAATAAAAGTTGTAATTTTATGAGGAAAATCATGATATTTAAAGTTAAAGTTGTTATTTTGCAAGAAATTAAATGATAATTACAATAAATAAATAACATTCTCCTCTGTCTGGTCTTGAGAATGATTTTCCTCATACAATTACAACTTTTCTGTTTGTCTAACTCTTGTAAAAGTAAACATTTTTTAAATCTGTATTATGAATTATAATACGACTTTTTTCTTCAAATTTTATGTTTTTTTTCTCAAAATTATCACTGTTATTGAAATCTTTCTCTTTTCTGTAACGAGGCTCTGACTCTGGCTGGTAGAGATTATAAACATGTTTTATTTAAAGTTAAGTTGCCAATGAGACGTTCAGGTTTTTCCAGTTTTGCAGTTTTTCTGAAAAGTGATGTCGTGATTAAACTGACCAACAACGTGACATGAACGAGAGAAAAAGTACGAACCAGTTTATCTGTAAAATGTAAAAAGTAAATACAGAACAGATTTTTAAGTTCAGCGGCTTAAAGAGTTGATGTTAATGGAAATCGACTTATTGGAAAGTTATTGATTATTCTGAATCTAATTGAAGTTGAAGTGTTCATTCAGGTGAAGTTTGTAAAGTGACTTGAAGTCCAGCTGAAGTGATTGAAAGGTCTGGGTGTGAGTGTGTTCCCGGCTCCTGCAGACCTCTGCTCTCTCTGCTGTTACACTACAGACACTGAAATAAAACCTCTGGACAACAACAACAGCACGGCCTCACGCTCGGCTTCTGTTTGTGTGTCTGACCTCCGTCACTCAGACGTGTTCAGATCCTTCACAGTGTGAACGCACTGCAGCACAGGGAGGACGACCTGCAGCAGAGAGACGGGAGGAGAAAAGACCAGAGTGACCCTCTCTCGTCCTGGGAGACACGGTTCATATGAAGATGCTGATCAGGGCGGATTTAATGGGTAAAAGATGGAACTGTGACATAATGAAGATAATGTCTCACTGAGATTCACAGCTGCACCTGATCCAAACACACCTGTGGAAAACATCCTCAAACCCGACGTGCATGAATTCATTTTTAATGTGTCTGATCCGAACAGAGAGAGAACACAAACACCTGCAGCAGCTGGCTGATCTATCAATTCAACTGATTAATTAACAGGCAGCAGAGGTGGGAGGAGCATGATCATAGTAACAATAATGTGAAATGTGAAGTCATACAAATAATAAATATATAAAAGAATAAAGGAAAAACCTGTGAGTGGAGAGAGGATGACAAAGCTTCATTATAGTTCTCAGTTGGTTTTATCCTTATAATGTTACAGCTATATTTACTGTTCTCTGCAAATTCAGTTTATTTCCAGAGAAAAGGCTGAAAAATAAAACATCAGATTGTCACCATTTCTAGGGTTTTCTGAGTAACTTTAAAATCCTTTAACTTCACAGGCAGATACAACCAGGAGCTCAGATGCTCTTTGCTTTTACCTGCATTTATTTCCTGCACACTCTCCTCAACCACTGAGATCACGTGATTAAAACGTGTTAGTTTTATCCATCCCAACTCGTCATTAGACGGGTTGATGTTGAGTGGAGTCAGTAACAGGAGAAGCCTCACAGCTGTGTTTCTGCTGGATCCTTTGGTCCAAATACATCGCAATATAAGATGGGTTGAAGTGTGTGCGTGAGCAGGGGGTGTGTTTTTTTAATTTCAGCTGATAGGGTCCCTGCATCCCCCCCCCCAAGGACTTTAGACTGGACCGGCGTCCCCCCTGAGAGGAGGACTGGTTTCCATCCCTGATTAGGAGAAGGTTTATATTTAGGGTCAAATTTGGGGGAAGAGTGAAGGTTGGAGCTTCAGGTTAAAGACACACTGACAAACACAGTGTTTGACAGTGACTGCAGTGTGTGTGTGTGTGTGTGTGTGTGCGTGCGTGTGTGTGTGTGTGTGTGTGCGCATATGTGTGTGTGTCTTAGTTTTGGATGAATTTCAGTTCTTATATAACAGAAGCAGAAAGAGACAGTTATCTCCACTTACATAATACATTACACCTGTCAGCTTTACAGTAGGCCTCTGTCAACAGTCTATTATTATATCATTGGGTTATTATCCCCGATGCATCAGTGTGAAGCACCATTTCTCTGGTGCAGCCGGCTGAAGTGGAGCTTATTCTAGTTTTTTAGCTTCCTTAATATTTCTGTTGTCATTATATTTTACGTACTTATTGAGTTTTTCAAAACTAGCTGGAGCCAAAGCTAAAACTACAAATACTTACTGATAGTTTCTTTCCAGTTATCTTTAAATGAATGAATGAATTAAACACGTTGATAAGCTAACATAAGCTCTACATAACTAAATGAATCACAGTAGCATAGCTGCTGAATTTATACAGACCATCTACTGGTTAGCGTGTTAGCGTGATACCCTGTGTAGCCATTAAAGTTCATATTCAAGACTCACAGGGGCCCTGGTTTAAAACGAGGTAGACTAAGCCTATGTGGAAACGTGAAGTCTGTCAAAGATGACGTTGTCAATCAATCAGTGTTAGCTTATTTAGCTAGCTAGCTAGTACAACAGATAAAATGAGGAGCTGCTTTTGTTTATTTCGGTCTGACCTATTGTTTCTAAACTTCCTCAGGATGTTGATGATAAATCAGCTGTTGTCAAACCTGTAAACTGTGTGGAACAATCCAGAATGTAAAGATTGACAGGCGTAGCAACAGTTACTAAGGGGGTGTGGCTTAGCTAACTCAGTTGATAAAAATCTCTAACTTCAGCCTGCCATCAACGACAACAGAAGCTGTAGCTCTCTGGTTGGATGCTCCTTGCAGCAGTGCCTTCTGGGACTTGTAATGACTTTTTTCTTACTTCTTACAGACAGTTTTGTCAGTAGTTTGTCAAAAAAAAAACATTTTCACCAAGGATAGGAAAACATTTACATAAAAAGTGAGACGTAAGAGAAAAGAAAATCCACGTGTCAAAAAGTTGACTTCCTAAGACAAAGTTGAGATGCTGCATCAAAACATTGACCTTTTGACTTTTTGACATCAGCGATCTGAGTGAGGACACGTGGACGGGACTGACACAGCAGGAGATGTGGACAGCTGATACGTTAGTGACAGAGTGAAGCAGCAGGTGAGTGAGTCTAAAGTGTGGGCCAAGCATGGCAGTGCTGACATGGCTGAGCCTGAGCCAACACACTCACTGTGACACGTCCACATATTTTGCTGCACATGAATAGATATGTACATGTATGTATTTCACATGCGCACAGTCACACTGCACACAGGAATTACATGCAAACTTTGTGTGACTATGGACATGTGCTGCTGTTACTAATAACATTATTACAAGTTATTGGATGGATATTGGTTGTTGGAGGTTTCTCCTCTCGACTGTCACCAGCTGCTGCTCATTGTGGGAACTGTTGAGTTTCTCTCTATAATATTGTGAGGTCTTGACCTGACTCTGTGCCTGCCTTGAGATAATGTTTATTGTGATTTGATGCTATACAAGTGAAATAAAATTGAATTGAATTGAATTGAATGTGTTGGCTCAGCCTCAGCCATGCCAGCACTGTCATGGTGGGCCCCCAGTTTAAACTTAGACGGAACTCATCGACTCCGGTGGTCTTCTCCATAGGAGCGAACGCCGAGGAGCATGGGTACTGTAGTGTTTAGACATATTCCACAAACCAAACAGAAGGGAAGGTCCCGCCCGTCCCGTCTCTCTCCTGCATCTCGCCGCTCTCTACCTGACATTTTTTATAAACATGAAGACATCCTCAGAAAGTAAATATCAAAAACATGCTCCATGTTCCAAAGTGTCTCTCTTTGCCTCTGTCAGTGGTTGGCAGAGCTGTTCCAACATGTTAGTGTTTGGAAGTCTATCTTTGTGAGGACCATTTCAGTTTTAGATCTTGGCTTCGCTTTACAAAAATCTTCTCACTTTCTGGGTATGAGAACAATTTTGGCAAAGAGACACTTTGGAAAATGGAGACATATTCGTAATTCATTTACTGAAAATGTCCTTACCTTCCAAAGACATCTTCAAGTTTATAAAAAATGTCAATAACGTTTCACTTTCCTAAAATCTCCTGACTTTCCGAGTGTGAGGACAGTTTTTTGAAGATGGTCCTCACAAAGATAGATTTACAAACACACATGTTGGATGGTTGAACAGCTCTGCCAACCACTGACACAGATTCAACCACTCATACTGTAAACACACAACCCACCCCCAACACACACACACACACACACACACAGACCCCCAACACACACACACACACACATATTTGGATCACCCCCTCCCCCCTCCCCCACTGTGAAGCCTTTAAATAGAGCTCCACTCCGGCTCTTCGGCCTCGGTGATCGCATCCCCGCCGCCGGCAACTCATCTTCACAGGTTCTTCTCGAGTCCTAAAACCAAGGTAAATATCAACACACACACACACACACACACACACACACACATACAAATTTAATTTTGTGTCATTTTAACTTTTCATGTCACTTTGACTTTTAATGTGACTATAAAATGAATCCAAAAACAAACCCAGAATCTGCCAGAAACGACTTCTACTGTCTCGTCAGTTGCTCTGTGAGCAGCTCGCTTCCTGTTCAGTGATGTTAGTCTTCATGAAAACTGCAGGTCATGTGCATGTGTCGTCCTGCAGCAGGACATGTGCTGCAGTGACATGTTGGACGGCTGCAGACAGCTGCAGACAGCCGGACGCACTGAGCCGCGTCCTCACATGGACACATGCTGATTGTTCTGTGGTTTAAATTTATGTTAATAAGATTTAAAATGAGAAATCACTGTGAAGCCTGTGGTTTTGAATCAGACGTGAAATTCAAAGCCATGAAAGTTTTATAGACGTGAGTTCGACATCAGGTTCAAACTAACACAAGGAAACTGTAAAGTACCTAAAGTGCAAATCTAAAGACTGTAACTCTGACGTTCCACAGGATTTTTTCCACAGAATTCTATAATCTGTTTTCATAAAACTTTCTCAGGTTTATTGCCAAGTGGATTTTCAACATATAAGGAATTTACTTTGGTGTGGGTGACAATAAACATAAGAAGAAGAAAACAAATATGAACAGATAAAAAAGGAAGTACTGCAGGTCAGATATCTTCGGTATAAATACATAAATCTAAATACGTATGTGACTGCAGGTTTCTGCAGGTCGTACTGTCCATGCTGTTTGATGTGAACTCAGAACCCGTCAGAAAATCTAATAATATCTCATAATAATTCATTTTATTTGAAGTGGAAGAGACTGAATGTTATTTTAAATGTCTGTGGAGACGTTGTGGCTCTGACCTGACGGAGCATGTGCTTCAACCACCTCCCACCATTAGTAAGATCACTCCTGATTGGCTGACTGAAGCTGTCTGTCAGTTGTGTGTATGTGTATTGATCTCATTGAGTATTTCCTTTGTTAGAGGAGGAGTCAGAGGTGAAAGGTCATGTGTCTTGTTCAAGGACACTTCAACAGAAACAGGTTTTGCAAATATTCCTTAAAATTTCACCCAAAAATCCCAAATTTCCCGCCAGTTTTCCACAGTTTGATGATAAAACTCGACCTTGTGTTCACAGTTAGAGCCACTCTGCTTTAGCTGCAGTTTGTTCAAGGAGATTTCAACAGAAACATTTCCTGTAAATTAGATCCCATAAGGCCTGAATCTTGAGAGTCACTTAAAGAAAGAAACTCCAACATTCATCGTCACAATCAAACTGAGGAACAGAAAAAACAATTTGAAAAGTCATGAGCTGCATGATTTCAATTCACAGTGTCACTGAAGTTTTCTATGATTTAAGTTTATTCTAAAAATACTCTACTACTAGAACGAAGAATATTTGATTGTGTTTTCGATCTGCGGCTTGTTTCTTCTTGCTGCTCGTTTGTGGTCAAATTCTCTGAAAGTTTTTTGGCTGTTTGCTTGTCTCCTCTGTGGCTGCAGTGCACTGAGCTGTCAGGATCACTGTATGTGAGACAATGTGATCAAAATACAAAAACACAAAGGTGCATCCTCTGAGAAGCACGAATATCCGCGATGTGGATGAGTCTTTTTCTGGACCAAACCTGTCCGACAGGCCAACATCGTGTTTCTCACAGGACAAAAAAGGACAAAGATTTTTGGACTCAGCGCCTGGTGCGTGATTCAGTTTGATAAATCAGCAGAACATAAGCTCGATATTTGACCTTGAGGCCTAATTAAACCCTCAGAAACCCCCCCACCCCCCAGTAACTCCTGTGATCAGGTGGCCTGTTGCTGACCCCACACTCTCTCAGCCTGAATTCCTGCCAGAGCCACCTGCTTTCAGCAGATATCAGCTTCACATGAACAGATACCAACAGGCAGTAAAATTAGAAAGCAGGCCGCCTGGCACGCAGAGCTTTGTCCAGAGACGACGAGCCGGTGTTGAGCCGGAGCGGATGGTTTCCATGCTGAGAGAGAAGAAAGTGAGATTGAGACTGAGCGGCGGCTTCGATTTCTCACTCGCGCCTTCAGCAGAATGACGTCCAGCTTTAGATCGTTTGTCTAACGAGGAGTCACTTAATATCGTCTCCTGTCTTTTTAATGAGGAGTGAAGAATCTGAGATCTTAATAAGATTTACAAGACGAAACTTAATAAGACGGGTTTCTAAAACTCTAAGCTTGAAAAGAAATGACAGGATAAAAAACATATAATTTGTTTAAAGATCAGTCTCGATTCCCCGAGTGCTGATCCTGGATCCTCATCCTTCGTTTGTGGGACCCAAAGTGGTTTGAGTCTTTAAATCTCCAGGCTTCTCATAAGACTCATGAACTCACCTCCAACATCGACCCAAACTGATCCCGAACAGATGCAGTTTATTCAAGCTCGAGCTGCTTCCATCCTGATTTAGAAAACACAAACTGGTTCCTGCAGCGCAAACTCCGTCTTCTACATGTTGTGTTCAAGTCAGTGTTGATGTCTCCTGTCTTTAACAAAGACCAACATCTGTCCTGAACCTTAGCTCAGAGCTGTGAGGGAATATTAAGATTGCATTAGCGCTGCGTTCACGTGGTGTCAGAATAATTGGAGCGATGAGTTTCCGACAGGGAAGATTCACCTGAACACGTTCTCCTCATTGTCGAGCAGTAACGTAATCCATGTTCAGTGTGTGTTCATAAAAGACTGTAGGAGGATTTAAAAAGCAGAAAAGGCTGCAGCTTTACTGGGGACCACGATACAGTGTTGGTGGTCTGTCCCTCAAGAGAGGAACTGAGCTGATTCATTCACATGTTTTCAGAGGAGAAGGTCTGCGGTCACTGTTTGTTTATTTGTTTGTTTGTTTGTTTGGCGGCAGTTTAAAGAAAGAAATGTACCGTTGATGAACCTGTTTCTCCTTGTGCAGCTTCCTCAGCAGACATGGAGCGTACCTTCATCGCCGTGAAGCCCGATGGCGTCCAGAGAGGACTGTGTGGTGAGATCATCAAGCGCTTCGAGCATAGAGGCTTCAAGATGGTGGCTGCCAAATTCATGCAGGTAACCATGACGACCTTTTTATTTCTTTGATGTTACAGGACAAACTCTCCTGGATAATGTGACGACTCTACAGCTTTTAATAGCTTCAACTTCCCGCCTGAGATTTTTTTAAATTACTACAATACCCATGAGCCTCGGGCGCAGTTGCTATGGAGAAGGGTTTATTCAGAGGTGTGAATCAGAGCAACAGAGAATTAAAAAGTCAAAACGATGCTCCACAGCTGTTGAGGTCTGTCGGACCTGAACCAGAACCTGACACTGAAGTGAGTCCAGCACAGACCACATCTGGAGCAGCTCCACCCAGGTCCACAGGTCCCACAGCTCAAAGTAGATTACACCCTCAAACAGCTGTGGTCTCAGTCCTCACAGGGACAGAGGGCCACAGAGCTGGCTTCAGACCGGGGGGGTGGCAGCTGTTGAGCTTCAGTGAAGGACTCACACTGGTGTCACTGTCACACACTCAGCGTGGTTATTCTCAGCCGAGGTGTGTGTGAATGACAGTTGGCTTCAGTGTGTGTGTGTGTGTGGATTAATAATCTACACACTGACACCAGAGAGCGACGACGTCTTTCAGTTCAATTGAATAAACTTTATTTGTCCTCAGCAGGTGATTTAGAGTTGTTGTGAATTATAATCGACTATTTAAATATTTAATTTATCTTAATATTTTAACTTGTGTACATACACAAATGTAATATACAATATACATTTTTATTTCCTATGTACACTTATGTAAAAATTACATATGAAACCTGTTACATATATATCTGGCCTATACAGATATATACATTTATGTATGTATGCTTTTACTGTAGACATATGTAACGTAGATATATATCCAACCAGTTAAATATTATATACTATCATATATTATTATATATTACAGGCTGAGACATGTTTAAAATGAATGAGAAATGTCATATATCATGTCTGTGGTTTCAGGCCTCTGAGGACCACATGAAGAACCACTACCTGGACCTCAAGGACATGCCCTTCTACGGTGGACTGTGCAAATACATGTCCGGTGGACCCATCCTCGCCATGGTAACATACACATCCACACACACACACGCACACACACACACACACACACACACAAACACTCAGACATTCATCTCCTCTCTGGCGCTCCTGTCATTCAGATATCTTTCTCTTTATATCTCTTTCCATTTCATCTGCACTCTCTCTCCACCCACCTGTCGTCATTCATGCTCTCTCCACACACACACACACACACACACACACACACACACACACACACACACACTCTCTCTCTCTCCTTGTATGGAGCAGACAGTCGTACACACTGACCGGTCACACGTCCTCAGAGGTGACACAGCTGACCTCCAGCAGGACGCTGATGATAACTGAAGTGATAGAGGAGACTTTCATGTTAACGCCCCCTCAGCTTCTCTTCTGCTTCACTCAGGGATGTTACAACTCATTTAAAAACACTTCAATCCACCTGTTTCATGATCAGCAGATGCAGATGTAATGCAGCTGTGATCGGGAGCCGGTCAGACTTCAGGTAGACTGAGTCTGGATTCATTTGTCGTACAGACTTTAATTCTAGATGAACCCTAACTGCTGCTGTATAAACACATCGGGAACGAACACATAGTGAAACACAGGAGGAAAAATATGTTGAGAAGTCAGAACAAATACTGGAGTTTAATATATCTGGGTATAACTACAGAGTTATAAATCAGATTATTATAATCAGATTGTTACTGTCTCTAAGCAGAGATTTTATCTTCTGTTTGTATAAGACATGGAAGTGTTATATGGACAGTCTCTATTGTTTTGTCCATTTCAGTATTTTAGGTAGGTGTTCCTAAAAAACTGAGCGTACGTCTTGACCAGGTGTGTGAATGTGTGTCTTTGTGTTTCAGGTGTGGGAGGGTCAGAACATTGTGAAGCTGGCCAGGATGATGCTGGGTGAGACCAACCCTGCTGACTCCAAGCCCGGCAGCATCCGTGGAGACCTGTGCATCAACATTGGCAGGTGAGCAAACTGAACACGACCCCAGGTGACCCCACACACACACACACATGTACACACACACATGCGCACACACGCACAACTGTCAAACTGCAGACTGTGTTCTCCAGAAGCTTCTCTGACATCTGCAGAATCAGGAGCCAGTTGCACAAAGCACCTCAAGTTTTCTACTTAAGTTTGACAGTTTAAGTTTATATAAACGTATAGATAGATAGATATACACACACACACGTATACATATAGATATATACATACACGCACACACATATTATCTTCTAATGTTTAGTTATTATAATTGTAATTTTTCCAGACTCTTCTTGATTAGCACTAAAGAGCTTCCATCACAGATGAACTGAAACATGAGGTGGAGTGTACATGTAAAATGTCGTTAATGAGCTCAAACCTCTTGTTTTCTCAGGAACATCATCCACGGCAGCGACACCCTGGAGAACGCCAAGAGAGAGATTGGCCTGTGGTTCAAGGCTGAGGAGTTTGTCTCCTACACTTCTTGCGCCCAGACCTGGCTGTACGAGTAAATCGGCCAATCACCGACCAGTCAACTAGAACCCACCCCAGTCACCCCTACCCGCCCTACAGTCGATCCTCTCACTTCGTTTTCACTGATCAATCCAAAAACATGTAGTGCTTATCAATAAAGTCTCATGTTAACAACAAAAGTCTGAGCGTTTTTATGCCTTACTATACTATGACTTTCTATAACTTACTATACTATGACTTTTTTGCCTTACTATACTATGACTTTTAATGTCTTGCTGTACTATAACTTTCTATACCTTACAGTATTACGACTTTTTGTGCCTTACTATACTATGACTTTTTATACCTTACTATACTATGACTATTTATACCTTACTATATTATGACTTTTTATGCCCTACAATACTATGACTTTTCATACCTTACTATAATACGACTTTCTATACCTTACTATACTATGACTTTCTATGCCTTACTATACTATGACTTTTTATGACTTACTATACTATGACTTTCTATGACTTTTTATGCCTTACTATACTATGACTTTTTTGCCTTACTATAATATGACTTTATATACCTTACTATAATATGCGTTTCTATACCTTACTATACTACGACTTTTTATGCCTTACTATACTATGACTTTTAATGCCTTACTATACTATGACTTTTTATGCCTTACTATACTATGACTTTTTATACCTTACTATACTATGACTTTTTTGCCTTACTACACTATGACTTTCTATGACTAATGCCATACTACACTATGACGTTTTATGCCTTACTATACTATGACTTTTTATGCCTTACTATACTATGACTTTTTTGCCTTACTACACTATGACTTTCTATGACTTTTTATGCCTTACTATACTATGACTTTTTATGCCTTACTATACTATGACTTTATATACCTTACTATAATATGACTTTCTATACCTTTCTATAGTATGACTTCTTATACCTTACTATACTATGACTTTCTATAACTTTTTATGCTTTACTATACTATGACTTTCTATGCCTTACTATACTATGACTTTCTATGCCTTACTATACTATGACTTTCTATGCCTTACTATACTATGACTTTCTATGCCTTACTATACTATGACTTTCTATGCCTTACTATACTATGACTTTCTATGCCTTACTATACTATGACTTTCTATGCCTTACTATACTATGACTTTCTATGCCTTACTATACTATGACTTTCTATGCCTTACTATACTATGACTTTCGATAACTTACTATACTATGACTTTTTTGCCTTACTTTACTATGATTTTTTATGCCTTAATATACTATGACTTTTTATGCCTTACTATACTATGACGTTTTATGCCTTACTATACTATGACGTTTTATGCCTTACTATACTATGACTTTCTATGACTTTTTATGCCTTACTATACTATTACTTTCTATAACTTACTATACTATGACTTTTTATGCCTTACTATACTATGACTTTTTTGCCTTACTACACTATGACTTTCTATGACTTTTTATGCCTTACTATAATATGACTTTCTATACCTTACAATACTATGACTTTTTATACCTTACTATAATATGACTTTCTATACCTTACAATACTATGACTTTTTATACCTTACTATACTATGACTTTCTATACCTTTCTATACTATGACTTCTTATACCTTACTATACTATGACTTTCTATAACTTTTTATGCTTTACTATACTATGACTTTCTATGCCTTACTATACTATGACTTTTGATAACTTACGATACTATGACTTTTTATACCTGACGATACTATGATTTTTAATGCCTTAATATACTACGACTTTTTGTGCTTTACTATACTATGACTTTTTCTGTCTTACTATACTACGACTTTCTATGCCTTACTATACTATGACTTTCTATAACTTACTATACGATGACTTTTTTGCCTTACTATACTATGACTTTCTATAACTTACTGTACGATGACTTTTTTGCCATACTATACTATGACTTTTAATGTCTTACTGTACTATGACTTTTTATACCTTACTATAATGTGACTTTCTATACCTTACTATACTATGATTTTTTATGCCTTACGATACTATGATTTTTTATGCCTTACGATACTATGATTTTTTATGCCTTAATATACTATGACTTTTTATGCCTTACTATACTATGACGTTTTTATAACTTTTTATGCCTTATGATACTATGATGTTTTTATGACTTTTTATACCTTACTATACTATGACGTTTTTATGCCTTACTATACTATGACGTTTTTATGACTTTTTATGTCTTACTATACTATGATGTTTTTATGACTTTTTATGCCTTACTATACTATGACGTTTTTATGACTTTTTATGCCATACTATACTATGATGTTTTTATGACTTTTTATGCCTTACTATACTATGACGTTTTTATGACTTTTTATACCTTACTATACTATGACGTTTTTATAACTTTTTATGCCTTACTATACTATGACGTTTTTATGCCTTTTTATGCCTTACTATACTGTGACGTTTTTATGACTTTTTATGCCTTACTATACTATGACTTTTTATGTCTTACTATACTATGACGTTTTTATGCCTTTTTATGCCTTACTATACTATGACGT
>NW_019174421.1:548697-609071 GCF_002260705.1 Seriola dumerili | reverse complement strand
CTTACTATACTATGATGTTTTTATGATTTTTTATGCCTTACTATACTATGATGTTTTTATGACTTTTTATGCCTTACTATACTATGACGTTTTTATGACTTTTTATGCCTTACTATACAATGACGTTTTTATAACTTTTTATGCCTTACTATACTATGACGTTTTTATGACTTACTATACTATGACGTTTTTATGACTTTTTTATGTCTTACTATACTATGACGTTTTTATGCCTTACTATACTATGTTTTTATGATTTTTTATGCCTTACTATACTATGATGTTTTTATGACTTTTTATGCCTTACTATACTATGATGTTTTTATGACTTTTTATACCTGACTATACTATGACGTTTTTATGCCTTACTATACTATGATGTTCTTATAACTTTTTATGCCTTACTATACTATGACGTTTTTATGACTTTTTATGCCTTACTATACTATGATGTTTTTATGACTTTTTATGACTTTTTATGCCTTACTATACTATGACGGTTTTATGACTTTTTATGCCTTACTATACTATGATGTTTTCATGCCTTACTAAACTATGACGTTCTTATGCCTTACTATACTATGATGTTTTTATAACTTTTTATGCCTTACTATACTATGACGTTTTTATGACTTTTTATACCTTACTATACTATGACGTTTTATGCCTTAATATACTATGACTTTCTATAATTTACTATAGTATGACTTTTTACGCCTTAGTATACTGTGACTTTTTATAACTTTCTATATTTTGACTTTCTATGCCTTACTATACTATGACTTTTTTGCGTTACTATACTATGACTTTTTATGTCTTACAATACTGACTTTTTATGCCTTACTATACTATGACTTTTTATAACTTAGTATAGTTTGACTTTTTATGCCTTAGTATAATGAGTTTTTTTGCCTTACTATAGTATGACTTTTTTCCATAATATACTATGACTTTTTATGACATTTTATGCCTTACTATACTATGACTTTTTATATCTAACGCTACTATGATTTTTTTGCCTTAGTATACTATGACTTTTATGACTTTTTATGCCTACTCTACTGTCTTTTTATACCTTATTATAATTTGACTTTTATGTCTCACTATAGTATGACTTTTTTCCTTAATATACTATTTTCACATTTATCAAGACAGTGAAAGCTGTTATAGAGGGAAAAACTTCAGAAACTTAGCTAAAGTGTTCAGCAAACATCTTTCACACATCATTCTCTCCAGCATTTAGTGTTGAAATACAAAAAAAAAACAGAAAAAAAAACAAAAAAATATAAAAATTTAAAGAGGACTACATCTGGAAAAAACAAACATTACAGAAAAAATAACACTTTTGTTACAATGAAAAAAACTTTGAGGTTTGAATAAAAACTAATTTTTCATTTATTTAACCAACAAGTAAATTATTCATAATTTAACATTAATACTTTCAGATGAAGAACAAATAAATTCAAACCATTATTTTCTGTTTCTTTTTATTGCATAAAAAATGTAAAGTGAGTCGTTCATTTTACATCTAAATGTAATAATTTCTTCACAATCATGCTGCCAAAAAATTGCACAATGTATTAAAAAAAGCTTCATGAAAGTTAACATCAGTACATAACTACATTTTTTGTGATACATTTACAGTATATAGATCTATATCTATATATATTTTTAAATCATTTGCATGTTTTAATAACAGCTCGGTAAACGTCATGTTCCCAGCATGAACATGTGAACAACATAGACATTAACAGTTTCGACAGGTTTTCATAAACCTCATCAGTTTGGGACACAAACAGATTATTCAGATCTCACATTTTTATACATTGTAAAAAATCTGTCAGTCTTGTTTTGGGTCTGCAGACTTCAGCTTTAAGAAAATTCTCTCTTCTGGTTTCTGGCTCTGTCCTGAAGGTTTTGCAGGGAAAGAGAACAAGACAAAAGCTTATTTGTCTGTTTTGAAGTGAGTTGTTTATCACAAGGAAGAAGTCTTTGTAAAAGCAGCCCAGGTCGCCGTCAGAAGTCGGGAGGGTCTGTGGTTGCTAATAGTTTTTTCAGGCCTGTTAATTACCTTGTTATCTCAACTTAAAAGTTTCAATATTTTGTATTCCTGAGATGACAAATCTTGTTTTTTACTCAAAAATTTACAGGTCTACTTAGTTCCTAGGACCTGATTTAGGTCGGGGTCTGAATCATATTTAGTCTGAACAGGTCTGGTACAGTTCTGATCTATTGCTGCAGGTCTGTGGTCAGTGTGACACAATTGTACTATAAGATAAAAACTTTGACATTCGACGCTTCTTGAAAACTGCGTTATGTCTTTACAGTATCTGAATATCCTCCGGTCTCTGTCATATCAGGTCTTTTATCTGTCTTTTTGTCAAACTCAGTAGGTTTTCCATGGGTCTATTAGAACCTGATCCAAGACCTCTAAACTAAAGATAATAAAGTCATGACCCCAAGTAAATTATCTTCAAAATCTTGTACCCAATCCAATCTTGGAACTTTACAAAGTTTTGTACCAGGTCCTGTCTCAGTTTTGGTTCGGGTACAAAATTTTGTACCAGTTACCTCAAGACAACTCATGACCCTGAATTTTGTACCTGATCCGGTCTTGGAATTTTGGAATTTGTGCCCATTCCAATTTTGAGCCTGATTCCATCTTGGTTTCAGTCATGGTTCAGGTCCAACATTTTGTTCCCAAGCCAATTTTGTGACCAGTCTTGGTTTTAGTCTTGGTTTGGGTGCAAAATTAAAATATCTCCAAAGGTTTGGAACTTCCAACCCAATTCAAGATCTCCAAGCTTCAAGTGATTAAGTCCTGATTATGATCTAAGTATCTCATCATCTGGAGATAGCAAATCTTCTCTAGACTTGGTGGAACGACTCCATGATAACAGCCTCCTGATCACCACTAAATTATGTTTGAAAAATATACCTCTTTAACTGTCATAAACGTTCTAATTCAATCATCAGATATGTTTTCGGTTGTAATAAAAAAACTGTCACAAGATTAACAAGTATGAAAAAAAGCAGCCACTGACAGTCTCGGCTTCTCGACTCTTGAAAACATTTTTTGTCTTTGGGTCCCAAACCATGGTCTAAGAAAACGCTGCCATTTAATAAGTCATTTTGAACCCCACAAAAATCCTATAAAACCCATAAAATCCTCCTTCCTGCTGCTGACACACACATAAAACATTTCAAACTGACAGAGAAGACCGCTGAATTTAAGGATTCAATCTATCACCTTTAATCCTTTAAATTGAACAGTTTTCCCCTTTAAACACACATCAATCATTTTCTCCTTGTACAAAAATCTATTGCAAACAGCTGCGTTCAAAATACAGGAACAACTTCTTCACCAGGGTCACAAGACGGTTTGTCAAAATCATTCCATAGAAACATTATCAAATGTGTATATATCATCTATAGATAGCACCATAATACAAATGAGACAGTTTGACATTATTGGAGATTCACGTACAAAAAGGCAACAAACACCAACGGACAACATACACACAGTAGTGCGACTAACAAGTAATGAATTTAAAAAACAGCTACTAGTTTAGTGTGCAAGATGCTGAGACTGATACATGCTCACACAGACTCACAAGTTGTTTATGTTTTTCACTAAGAGCCCTATAACACTTGATTTGTGCATTGGCATGAAGCCTTTCTCTCCTAGAGAAAATACACCAAGATTAGATAAGTATGGAGGCCCATTTCCACCAGAAAAAATAGATAAATAAAAACGTGGACATCAAAATAAAACATTAATAAATTAATAAGACATTAGGTCAAAATTATGAGATACAAGTAAAAATTGTATTTACCATCTAAGAATAATGTGACATGAGTCAAAGTTTTGACTTATTTTCATATTCATCCTGTCTAGATTTTTATCTTTTTTTTCTTTTCCTGGCAGAAATGGGCGTCCATAGATTAAATTAGATTTAACTAGATTAAAACAGATTAAGTTTACATTGGAAACTAATTAGCAGTGTTAATTTTGGCATTTCTATTTCTATTAATTTAAGTATTTTTAAATTACTGTACATTAGGTTTATTCACATTTTAGTTATTTAGATATTTTTCATTTTAATCAAAAACTAAAAGACATTTTTTATGTGATTTCACAGATGGATGTATTTAAAAATACTTTGCATTATAACTAATTAGTTAATTTGTCCACTTGTCTGTCTTTCACATAATGATTTAGATTTTGTTTGTATAAATTTCATCAGTTCTTTTTGTTGAAGGTTTTTATTCAGTTTCAGATTTGTTTTTTTGTGGAAAAAGGTTTTTTGTCAAAGATTTCATTGACGAAATTAGCACTACTAATTAGATTAGATTGTCGCTTACACTGTAGTTGCTTCAGTTTTTTGTTTCTGCACTACTCTATATCAACTAGCAAAGGCATTAGCTAAACTTAAGGGGACCTTCATGGACCCCCTTGGCTCTTGGACCTTTTTTGACTACATATGATGTTGGACTCTGATTGTGGTTAACATTACTACAGACTACTGACAAGTTGTCCTCAGACACACAAAGGATGGGGCTGTGATTTGAATCAAATGCACATAAACTAGGGAATATTCACATTCAAATTTGTTATAAAAAAAAATCACTCACAGCATTTATGAATTACATTACTGCCATCTTACTGTCTCTACACATTCTTTTTGACACATTCAGATTTACACAAAGAGACAAAACTAACACTGAACGTCACAGAGAGAAAAAGTTAAACTCATCATGTGAAACTGAGCTCTTACTGTCAGCACCAACAACAGAATATAATTTGGGTCATGTTTATTTTATGGCTCTTTCTTCAGCCACACAAATAAAAATCTTTAAAATGCATCTTTTCTTTTTATTTTCATCTTCTGCAGCTTAATCTATAATCAAAATAATTGTGATTTGCAGCCTGATATGTTAGGTGAGCACATTAACATCTAACATTTGTTTACGATTCATGTCAACTTTATAACTTTAGCACGTTAACATAATTATAATTACAAAATTACTGCTTTTGGTAAATGCAGTGCCCTTTCATAGATCATAAATAATTTAATAAAACAAAGTATTTGTTTGTATACTAACATTGTAGTAGCATTTGAAATACGTTTCTCTTTTCTTTGTGAACCTATAGCTCACTGATGCTACCAGGTACAGAACCTTGGATAAAAACAGTTAATCAAATTAACTATTTCTTTGTTACACATATTTTTTGTTAAATTATATTTTGTGTTATACGTTTACCATCAAGTATTTTAGAATGTGATCATCTTTATTATGACAATTTTCTATTAATCAAATATACTCTTACAATCTGTGTTTTTGAAACAATCTCTATTATATCATTTTGTTTACCATCTTTTAAATGCTAAAGATTATTTTAATCCCTATTTAATCTTTGTGAGGTATTAATAGTTAGTGAGTGAAGACGTATATAAAACCTTTTTAGCTGCTCGTCTACTGTTAACTCGTAGGAACTGTTTTTCTGTATTGAGGGAAGTCGGACCCTGCTTCACATTCACACAGCTCTCCACCTTCAACCACCAAGACACCCAGTATAAAAACACTCGTCTTTATACTGGAGATACTGGGAATGTCCCAGTATAACCACATTCCTCCTCTGCTGGTCACTGAGCAGATATTATCTGTTTGATTCTTGTTTCATTCATTAAAAGAAATTGTACAGGGATTTTAAATGTGACCCACATTTGCACATAAAAAGTAAAATAAAAAAATAAATTATTTGAGTGGTAACTGATTGTGTTTGATTTGAGCATTACTTTTACATTTATTTTTGATATTAGTAAAGATAAAAATCAATAAGTTTCGGCAGATCAGTTTTTTAATCAATCCCTTTGATTATTTTACAAAAAACAGCCAAATAAATGTTGTGTAAACAAAAGCTGTTTGCCTTAGTATACTATAAGAGTTCTTCCTAAAGCTTTATAGTTTAATGTGGTGGTGCCATTAGTTTAAAAAAAAAAAAGGATTTAACACAATCAGTGGATTTTATGGCAGGGGGGGGGAGATTAAATCCTGGTTAAACTTTTCTGTTACTTTCAGCTTTGGTGACGCAGATATGGAAGCTAACGTAACTTAGCTGTGTTGCTAAGATCAGTTTTAAAACTCTCCTCTGTTGGAAAATAAACTGCTCCACAACCAAGACACGACTCACACGCAGTTAGGATGCACATGGTAGAAACATGTTTCCTGAATAATCTGTGAATTTATTTCTCTGTTAGTAACTGAGCTAACAAGCTAGCTTACTGACAGTTAGCTAGCTAGCTAGAAAGATAGCTTGACGAGTTTCCCCCCCTTTTTAACTAGAGGGGGGAGTGAAGCATGATCCCGGCTAGCTGGCCTGTTAGCAGTTAGAATATTTTGGCATTAATCCTGGAAGGTAGCTTATCAAATTGGCACCAGTATTGAAAATTATTGATTTGATTATTGGTTAATTGACTTATTGCATATACTACAGTCACGTGGCTGAAGTCAAAGTGATTTTTGGAAGGAAAAAAAAGTATTTTCTCAGTAATGATGATGTTTCTATAGACAAAACACATTTAACTGGTTTTAAACTTTCAGCCAGACTGATGCTGAACAGTCACAATATACTGTATCTGATTGATTATGTCATTTGAATGTTGATTGCTGCAGACTTTTGGCAGTGATTAAAAAAAAAAAAAAAAAAAAAAAACAGTAGCTACCACGAGTCCTTGTTGGCTGGTTTCTTGTTTTGCAGCGCCCTGACAGCTCGTCGATCCAGAATCCAAACCCCAGCATTCACACACACTTTAACACACTCCTACACTGTTTTTAAATGACTGCTAATCTCAACATGACGTTACGAAGCATCCAGTATCATTACTATTACATCAGGAGTCGTGACCCTCGAACACACCACACGAACACGTACAAACAACAAAGATCTTGGCGGTGAAAAAATCATTATACAAAAGTTTTACCATTGTGTTCTTTTTTTCCTCCATTGATCCCTTTTGTCCTGATAAGTAATGCTACTGCACCTGTCCTCCTTTACATTCTTTTTCTACTTCATTTGCTTCTGTATTCTGGTCTTCTTTGCCCAGTTTGCTCAACCAGAAGCGTGTAAGTGTGAGTAGTGATACTTCAGACGGCAGTAGCGCCATTTTCCCTCACATGCCAATGAAATCAGTGTAGTAAAAAGTTACTTTGTTCCTGGGAAAACCAAAACCAGGGAGATGACAGGACAGTTTTTGAAATGAGAATGATGGCTCAGTCAAATTAATGAGTGAATCTTCAGCTCAACATCAATTCATTATTATTTTTTTTTTAATTGCTCATAAATAATCTTTATAAAAACATTATTTCTTGAATAAATAGTATTTACATTTCATGCTGTTAGCGAGCTAGCATCCTGATTAGCTAATTAGTTTGGCGGCCTGTTGTGGCTGGTTAGAGCTAGCATGTTCCCAGCTACAGCTGTGTAGCTCTGATTAAATAGATGTTAACCGGATGTCAAGTATTTGCAGTTTCTAACTTCTCATGTGACGATTTGATGTTTTTCTTTGTCACGTTAGTAAACTGAATATCTATAGGATTTGGACTGCTGGTCGGAGAAAACGAGACATGTAGAGACGTCACCTTGGACTGTAGATTTTCAATATTTACTGTCAATTTATACAGTCATGTGGCTAAACAGAGGCTTAAGTAGAGTAAGATATTTTAATGTAACAACTTAAGCCAACTTTTATTAATCTTTGGCTGGTGTTAATCCTCTGGAGTGTAGAGCTAACTAGCTTTAACAGGAACTTAGCAAGCCAGCTAGCTAGCTAGTAGACTATTTTGGCTGGATAACACTAGCATGTTCCCAGGTAGAGTCCTGTAGCTCTGATTAAACAGATTTTTGGAACTGATTTAGTTTTTAGAAATATTGCTGGCCTTAAAATAAAGAATAAATAAAAAACACAAGATATCATTGACCCAATCACCCTAGCACGGTTGCTAAAGGGCTCCTAACTGGTAGCTACACTAACATCAGCAAGTTTCCAACACAACCTAGAATTTCGTGAATGTGTACGGATGAATTTCAATCTGACCGGGCACCAAGAGAAAGAGGGAAACACTGAGGATTAAAAACTGTGGATGGACAGATGGAGAAGGGTCGGTAGGACTGGACACTGATGTGTTCATACAGGCTAAAAGTGGGTTTCTGACTAAAGAGAAGTGGTATCACTGCAGTGTGCAGAGGGCAGTCAGCTGAAGTTGTTACTGCTGACAACATCAGAAGGTGTAATGTGTTTAAAGTGTGTCCAAAAAATAAATAAATAACTGATTTAATCACAGCAGATGATTTCACGAGGCTTGAAACTCTAGAAAAGAGGGATGGATGGCTGGAGTGTAAAAGGCGGTGAGGGATGGATGAGGCCTACTACTGGTCCTGGTTGGTGAAGAAATCTCCAGAGGATCCGTTGGTTTCTGTTTCAGTCCTTTCAGAACATAAATCTGTCCCTTCAGTGTTCTCCTCTTTAATCTGTGAACCTGCAGAAACAGAGAGGACATCAGGAGTGCTGCTGAGATCTCACTTTCATTGACCAGTGTGCAGTGTTTTCATAACTCAACCACATGTTAAAATGTACACCGTTCAAAATGTAATTCTGTGACACAACGACAAAAAACAGAAAAATCTTTACAATAAAACACTGAATTCAGTTCCATCCAAAAAAGGCGATCTCATGCTGATGCGAAAACTACTATAATATTGCAATATTTTTAGGCTATATCGTGATACACGATATGTCGCATTATTTTAAATTCTCCTCTATAGAACCTTATAAATTATGATTTAACCATTTGATGCATAAAGAGACTGACTCTTATGCTGCTGCTCTGAGTGATCTACAGATTCAACATCTCGCCCGTTTCTCACTGTGACGAGCAAGAGAACAGAGAGTCGTACTGATATGAGACCAGGAACATTATATACGACTGACTAGTTTCAATGTCTGCACTTTATGTGAATACGACACAAAAAATATATAACTTATATTTTTAACCATTTTAACAGCTGCATATAGAGACAGAGGAGACACATGAACTAGATGGTCACAGCAGGAACTTAATGTTGGTTATAACTGGTTAATGATTTGTGACATGTGTAGGGCAGCATTTTAGCGACGCAGCTGCCGCACAAGCGCGACGCAGCTGCCGCGCACCCGTGACACAGCTGCCGCGCACCCGTAAGGCAGACGGTGTGTCTGATGCCGTCTCTGAACCAGCTCCTCTGCCTCCATCTTCAGTTACAGTTTCTAAACCCAGATAAACTCTCTGTGGCGCCCAACACTCCAGATACAGACCGACATGCCTCCTCACCTACGTCACACATGGAGAGTTTTCTGGATGGGCGGGGGAGTGTGTCTGTGAGAGCGAGAGAGCGAAAAGAGCAAAACGCCAAAAATTATTTCATGCCAGCATCTTAAAACAGTTATGTGACAATTTATAAATCGATGTTTGTGATATTGTGATTTACTACATCCCACACATGGAGTATATTCCATATATCGCCCACTGCAACATGCTAACATGCTAAATTCTATATTAGTTTTCTACCTTTCTGTATTGAGAACATTTTGGGCAGTTCCTACTATTTCACATCTGTCTGAAGGTTTTATGGTTCAGGTTAGAATCAGGTTGAGTTCAGGCTTTGAGTTGGTTAAGGTTCATGTGAATGAGGGTCCTCACAACAATATAAACATATATAACATATATATAAATACCTGCCCCCCCCTCCGTATTAGGGCTGCTCTCTAGGTCTGCAGAGAGGGGTTGGGCTGCTGAAGCAGGTGTAGGGGGTGATGGGTAATCTGGCGGAGTCTCGTTCTCATCTCCTGATAGGTTCCTGGGGACGCCTGTTACCACGGCACCAGAGAGACTGACAGGTCGCTTGGCAACGGGCAACTTCCTCTCTGAGAGATGGAGGTAAAGTCGGTTAAACAGCGTTTTCAGTTTCTGGTTTCTGACAGCTGGAAATATTCAGGTGTGGCTCTTTTTGAAAGTTATAATATGTGATGTTTTCTTACAAATGTCAGTTTCGCTGCTTTTTGTAAAGAAACCAAATATATCCATAAAAAACACTAGAAATTATTTTATTCAGAGGAAGCAAAACATGTTTCCAGGACTTTGAATCATTACATCGTCTGCCAAATATATAACTTTACGGCTGCAACTGACAAATATTCTTAATATCAACTAATCTGCCAATTATTTTCTCAATTAATCAATTAATCACTTGGTCTATAAAACATCAGAAAACAGTCAAATATTTATATATATCATTTCCTAGAGTGTCGGGAAATTAAATGTCTTATTTTTTCTGACCAACAGTCTCAAACCCAAAAATATTCAGTTTCAGACACAGAGACTCACTTTTCTTTTGCCCCTTGTACTGCTGGGACTTCTTCCTCTGTTTGGACGCTGCTGACTGCAGTTCTCTGGAACCTGAAGAAACACATACAATTTATTTTAGCTAGATATATGGAAACATCACTGTTGACATGGGGACATTTATGTCATATATTACATTTCTGTGTGGGTGACCAGTGGAAAACCTCCTCTTAATGACTTTTAGAACTAGAATTGGAGTTGTTCCGATAAAGAATCAGAAATGCCTCTGATGCTGCCTAAAATACAGTGTCGGGTATCGGCAGGTACGCAAGTCTCTGCACAATCCAACACAGCGTAATTTATTTATACATTTTATATCTTCACACCCAGATAAAAATCAGTTCATCCATTCTCTGCTCTAAAACAGCAGCTTACACAGGAATCCATCCCTGTCTGTCCAGCCTCATATAACACATGCAGAGTCTCTGAAGGTGGATTTTTATCATGTTTACTGTTTAGTTCTGGCCTCTCTTCGCAGGTGGAAAACAATCTTTAATTATAGCGGCTTAACCTGAATGAATTTAGAATTAAACATACTGAAATTCAAATTCAAATTCAAATCAATCATATCATCATCATCATCATGGCTCTGAGAGGTCGTTTAGATTTGATTCTTCTCATTAGCAGACTTGGTCTCAGCAGCTTCAGTTTGGATTTTCATGAACGTTACAGCAGAGTTTCCATGAGCTTCTCGTGTCAGAAGGAATGTGAGGGTGAGACGAGCAGACGGACGGGAGTCCAGGAAACTTATCTCGGCTGAAGTATGTTCAGTCTCGGAGAGTTTGCGGTTTCTATAAACGGTGACGCCAGGAGGACAAATGAGGAAACAGCTGATGACCCGCTGCTTCAGCGTCTTTCTGCAGGTCAATGTCAATCTTCAAGAAAGCAAATAAGAGTTCTTCCTAAAAGGCTGAAGTGTTCCTTTAACACTTCCTGTCACATGACGCTATGAAGATGCGTGTGGTTTGACCTGAGCTGAGTCGTACTGCGCGTGTGTGTTTTACCTGCGTTAACAGCAGGAGGCTGCAGCTGGTATCCAGTCAGCTGACACCAGCCGACCGGGTACAGGTCGGGTGACTCGCAGTCCACCCACTGGTCGTACTCGTCCTCCCAGCCGTCAAAGTGTATCCGTAGCAACCGGTGGACGATGCGGGTCACCGTGGCGACGCACACCAGCCGGGGCTCCATGAGGTCCACGGCCTCCAGCTTCATACCGGGGCGGAAACCGTGGTTGGGGACGTCCTGATGGAGGAAGGGGGGGGGGGCTTGAATATTTACATTTTACAGCACTTTAAACTAGAGCTGAACAATTAATCAAAATATTATCAAAATCTCATTAAGTTCAATATAAAAATCAAAGGAGCTGCAATTTCTCTGATAAAGGTAGAATACGTCACAACAACTGAAGCATGACTCTCACATCTGCAAAAATGATCACAATATGATTCTTTGTGCATATCGTTCAGCCCCAATGAAAACATCTTATGAAACTCTGGGGCTGTAAACCTGCCGTGAACTTTGAAGACTGGGCTGGAAGTATTTATATTGGTGAAACTAACGTCCTGTCCAGACTGACAGATTAACGGACTGCTTCGCCTCTCGTGTTTGGTCTCACCTTGTTGAAGAGGGTGACCGGAGCAGCCACAGACTTGGTTTCCTTCAGATACTCAAACCATCTGAAGGGGAGGTTGGTGTAACCTGAGAGACAGGGAGAGACGTTCAGAGTGAAAAGTCACTGTTGGGACTCCGGACATAAATCTGTTAAAGCTCCATGTTTCTTCTTCTTCTGTGTTTTATTTGAAGTGTTGATCCATCAGAAGATATAAAAACCATCTCAGTGTAGTTTTACATCTCCTCTCTCAGGCTTCTCTCTGGAGCTCTAGTAACAACAGGTCGGTGAGCCAATCAGAAGAGAGGAGGCTCTGAGCCTCTCTTCTGATTGGCTGACTGTTTTCTGAGTGATCCAATAAAAATATAGCAGATTTCAGGTAAAAACACTCAGAGAAACCAAATCCTGCAAGGTTTGGATGGTGGGTCCAGGTGGGCGGGGCTTGGTGACTGCTTTGTTGTGACATCACAAAGTTCCAGAAGTCCTGACGGCTGGTTTTAAGGCTCAGTTTCTGAATACAGGCTGTGTGCATTTCTCTGTGGACTGAGGCTTTGATACTTTCACAGTATTAATATAGAAGCTAGAGCTGATCTATAATCACACTACACATGGACACAGACCTTTACACTGGAGGAGCTTTAAGAGTTTTTTAAATCAGTTCATATGTTTTTCTGTAGATGGAGGAGTGGTGTGTCTACAGCTGTCACCTCTGGGGGGGGTCAGCTCGATGTTGTTGATCTCACAAAAGCCGGCGGGGAAGATGGAGGGAGACATGGAGTGGTAACAGAACCAGTCTGAACCGTCCGCCGCCTCTGAACCGTCGATGCCGATCATCAGATACCCGTCAGCCAGGACCTGCAGGAGGAGGAGGAGTCTTCATCACTGAGGAAGAATGTTTCTGCAACTGTAATGACTGTTAGCATGATGAGCTAAAGGAGTAGCAGAGTATTTGTTATTTAATGACAGCGTGACATTTTCAGGCTGCTTTGATTTGATTGGCTGACAGCTGTCCACAGGGGCAGGTCCTCACCTTCCTGACCGTGGCCACACAGATGGCCGACAGGTTCAGAGGGTCGATGGCCTCCAGCTTCATCCCGTCCTCGAACCACGAGCCGGTCTGATCCACCTCCTTCACCTGAAACACAGGAGACGCTATCAGCATTCAAACCAATAAAGCTCAACACCTCCAGCACTGATGGGCGGATCGCTGCTTCTGATTGGTCGGTCTGTGTTTCACTCCTCACCTGTGGGCGGTGACTGAAACAGTGAGACTGTGAGTACGACTGGCTGAAATGAGTTTCCTCTGTAAGATGTCTGAGCTCAGTCTCGGAGGCTGAGGAGACAGACATCTGGAAAGACGCCAGTTGAGGTGGTTCAGGCATCTGATCCAACTGGGTCCAAGTCCCAGGACAGAACCAGAACACGCTGGAGAGATTATCATCTCATCTGGTCTGGGAACGCCTCAGGAGGAGCTGGAAAACGTTGCTGGGGAGAGGGACGTCTGGATGGATGGACCTCCATGCTCCAGGTGTTCTCACCTGTTCTGGCTGATCACACCTGATCTCAGGTCTGTGTAGTTGTGCTGGTAATAAAACTAAAAACTCAACGTCCAGCTGTGTGTCGTTCTCACCTTGGCAAACAGCTGTCCCGGAGCGTCCAGCTGCCCGTCCAGCTTCTTTGACACATCTGGAAAGGAACACACAGACACTGAGTCACCTGCAGCTGCTTTAAACTAAATGTTTATGGGTTAAACGTTTCCTGTCTGGTTCAGTCCGAGCCTCTCAGACAGACATCTGTAAAAGGCCACCTCACACTTCCTGCTCAGCAGCAGGAGACCAGACCAGCTGACTAACAGATCAGCTGATCAGCTGTGACTCAACAATCAACTGTGACTAACAGATCAGCTGTGACCCACTGATCAGCTGTGACTCACCGATCAGCTGTGACTCACCAGAGCGTTTGAAGCGGTGTCCGATGGATCGAGACCAGCCGATGCTGTGGATCAGAGGACTGTACATGTGACACCAGAAGTCGTCCGTCCCGTCGTCGCACTCCTCGTAAACCAGTCGGAGACGGCCGCCGATCACCTGCACAGACACACACACAAAGGTTATGATGTCACTTCCACTGTCTGGGCTGAGGACGGCGACCTCTGACCCCTGCAGCGCAGCGTGTCCCACCTGTTCCACCAGAGCGACCCGAGTCCGACACAGGTGAGTCTTATCCACCACCTCCACCCTCATCTGCTTCTTAAAGGGAAACTGCATGCTCTCCTGCACCTGGAGGACGAGGAGACGGTGAGAGTATGACCAGGCTTCTCATGCTGGTATTGTGATGTCATAAAGTGATCAGATTAGAAGAAATTGAAATTAGAATTGAAATTGATAATCATGTGTGTGTGTGTGTGTGTGTGTGTGTGTGTGTGTGTGTGTGACCTTGGAGGAGAAGTCTGGCGGCAGTGTTTTGGATCCCGTCAGTCTTTTAATCAGGAAGGTTTTCCAGTTGGTGAACCTGTGAAGGATAGCTGCAACACAGACGGACACCATCAGCCAATCACAAGACACCCCTCCCCACCCCCACTGACTGGTACCTCACAGCCTCTGTCTGCTCTGATACTGAACTTACTCTGGGGGGGGACCAGAGGTTTTCCTCCAGCTGCACACCAGCCCACCGGGTGGATGTCCGGCACACACAGGTTCAACCAGAAGTCTCTGGTGGAGTCGCTGTCGAAACCTTCGTATCGCAGCAGAGCTTTAAAACCTACACACACACACACACACACACACACACACACACACACACACACACACACACACACACACACACACACACAGTCTTGTTTTGTTTCAAAGAAACTGCAGACTTGCTTTTTGTTCTCAAGTATTGTCAATGATCAATAATGAAGCATCAACATGAAGCTGCAGTTCCTCTAACGACCACTAGAGTCTGGCTCCAACAGTGAGTCAGTCCCCATAGACTCCCATGTTAAAATGTCCAACTTTACAGCAGAAATAAACATGTTTACAGCCTGGTACAGAAACTGTTTTGGTCTCTAGAGCTAAAATCCTCCTTCATGACACCTGTTTATATAACTCACCTGTTTACACTTTATTAAGGACTACAGTTATGGAGGATTGAGGGCGTGGCCTCTTGGAGTGACAGGTGGGTGACCGTATGCTTGACACAAACCAACATGCACCAAAGTCTCAGCTCCCCACATGCCCCTCCTCTTAGACCATTATTGGATTACTTGGGAGTTAGGGGTGGAGCCAGACACTGGCCAAGATGGCGACGGTGCAGCTTCAGAAACCTGTGGGTGACGTCCATCTTTATTTACAGTCAATAACATTTCATTAGTACAGTGAGGCCGAGACTCAGGAGGTGTAGGAGTGTAGGAGTGTGTGTGTGTGTGTGTGTGTGTGTGTGTGTGTGTGTGTGTGTACCAGCCAGTTTAATGATGCCAGCGATCCAGTAAACCTTCATGGGCAGACCACTGTCAGTGTTTGGGACTTCGACCCTAACACCTTCGCTGATGTCACCCCACGACCTCCCCATCGGGACCTCGACGACAGAGAAACCACGTTTCAACCAAACAACACGACTGACGACCTGGTTGGTCAGAATCCTCATCGGTACTTTTTATGCTTTTATGCTTCATTATTTTCTGATCATTTTTATATCTTCAGTTATTTAATAATATTTATTACAAACTCACATATTGATTTTTTTTAAGCTTGTAACCTTTGACCTCACAACCAGCCTGTAGGAGCAGGAGCAAACACATGAACCTGTGTGTGTGTGTGTGTGTGTGTGTGTGTGTGTGTCACTCACATGTTTGAAGCAGCTGACTGGCGCTCCCATCACATCGCCATCTCCAAGGTAACGACCCCAGTCAAACATCTCCACGGGAACTGCAGCAAACACAACACACACACACACACACACACAGCGCTACACAGCACAGGGCAGCACACCACCAAGACACAGAGCACACACACCAGCACACAGCACAAACACACACAACACACACACACACACACACACACACACACACACACACACACACACACACACACACACACAGGTGACTTCTACAGAGAGGATCACACTTTACTGCTGCTGCTGTGAATTCAACCACCAAACCTTTACTTCATAAAGAAGTAAAAGAATTTAAATAAAAATCATTGACAAACATTGAGTTTCATTAAAAGCTTCAGTCATTTCCTCCCCGACCTGTTGTTACTAGAGCTGCAGAGAGAAGCCTGAGAGAGGAGATGTAAAACTACACTGAGATGGTTTTTATATCTTCTGATGGATCAACACTTCAAATAAAACACAGAAGAAGAAACATGGAGCTTTAAGAGTGAGTTTGTTCCTTTTTATTATTAGTATTATTTCTATTGTCGTTATTATTATTTCCTTCTTTTCTTATTTACTTAATTGATCAACTTTATTGTAATTTCACTTTATTCTTTATTCATTATTAGTTCATCTTTTATTACAATTATACATTTTTAATATTTTGATTACCAAAGACTGAAGTACTTGTGTACATGTACACAGGGGAAATGGAGGGTGGTGTACAGATGACTATGAGTGATGACGTATGTAGAGTTTTGGTTGTTTGTTTAATCACTCACAGGTGTGGGTTTCACTTTTACGTTTAATATGAATACAGGAAAATGTATAAGAGACGACATGTGACGTGAAAATCATTCTCAATAAAAACAGGTTTTAAAAAAATAGAAAAAGTGAATTTAATTCAATAAAAGTCTGGAGAGAAGCGGCGGAACCGGACTCACCGCTCTTCTTCACGCCGCTGTGCTGGTTGGCTTGATGCTGGGCGTAGGCCGCCAGTTTAGTCATCAGAGGCTGTTTCTGAAGAACCTTGGCCTTTTTAGTGGGAGGCTTCCCCTTCAACACACACACACACACACACACACACACACACACGCACACATGCACGCGCACACGCACACGCACACGCACACACACACACTCTTTAATAGAGTGACCAGACGTCCCTGTTTTTGGTGGCCTGTCCCCTTTTATTTGTTGACTCTAGGCAGAGAAAAGGTCAGCTGGCTCACTCATTGGTTAGGAGCTCATAACCGCGGAGTAAACTAACAACAGTTTTTATGTTGGAAGAAGAAGAAGTTGCCCAACCGTCTGCGATAGACTTCACACGACAACCATGACCTTTTATGAAAAATGCCTTTCATTCTTTTGATCTGTGGATTCTTACAAAGTAAAGGAATATAAATAATTGAGGAATAGACAGACAACGGGACTTCACGACTGCTGCAAAGGTAGGGAGTTGTCTTTTTATCAGTCAGCCTTCACTATAGTTTATTACAATACAAACAGACTGTCCACCCTTTTCTTTTTGGATATATTGTCCCTGGTTTTCATTTCAGATATCTGTTCACACATCAAACACACATCTGGATCAGCTGATTGACCACTGGACGTCACCAAGCTTTTTCATGTACAGACACAGGTCATGTGCCTCAATTCTACAGGTTTACAGTAACAACACATGATGGTTGGAGTTTGTACCTGCAGTCTGGCGAGGATGCTGGCCTTCTTGGAGTTGGAGGAGTAACTCCTGGAGCAGGAGACGCTGCAGAAACGTTTGGTTTTACTGTAGAAAGCATCTCTGACTCCCACCATACCACACATCTCACACGTCGCTGATGAAACACAGAGAGAGACGAGGAAACTGAGACACAAGGTGCAAACTGTGGCTGCTCTTTATTTCAGTAGTGGTGAATTCTTGTTTGCGTCTGGATCGTAATGTTTAGTTTTATGTTGTTTTCTCTTTTACATGGTGCATAAATAAATCCTGTCACAGCAGCAGAGTCAAAGAGATGCAGAAACAACCTGAAGCTGATTCACAGTAAAACGTCTGATGACAGAAAGGCAGGAAGCAGAGGGGAGCAGAGCGACTTTTATTGTGAAGCAGCAGCAGATAAAAAAATGTGTGATTTTACACAATAAAACAAAAATAAATCATCTGTTACTATTCTGTAAATTATTATTTTCACTTAATCAGTTATTGTTTTTCAAACGTCTTGTTTTGTTCAGTTTGTTCAGTCTTTACTTTGTCTCTGTGCTTGTGTCCATGTTGGAGCAGGTAACGTCCTCTGAGGCGTCCTGATCATCTTTGTCTTTACCCAAACTCTTTTCTCAGGTACTTCATCGTTTTTAATTAAACTGAAAATGATGACGTGTGATGATCATGTTGGAGCATTTTCTGCTGTAACGTTAAACATACAACCAAAAATGATCTGAAGATCCAAGCTTCGACCCTCGATCATAACGGACGGATTACTGAACAGACTGAACAGAGTCTCGGTACCAAGTGACGTTCAATAGTTCTGGTTGGAAAGTCAACGAAACAACGACAGAGAGACACAAAAGATGACAGAGACTCAATACATCACAAAGAGACTCCAAATGACCACAACTCGAAGAGAAATCCACAACACAGATTCTCTTTGTGTCCGACAGTGTGAGTTCTGGTTCACCTTCAGAATGAGGTTTGTGTCTCTCGGCCTCTGGGGGTGTCACTAAGACAGACTTTACATGTGTGAGTTGAGGGGCTCATCATGAACAAGAAATCAGATTTCTTTAGTTGTACAAGTTCACAGATTTAAAAACATTTTGTGTGAGCTGTGAGAATCTAACTTTCATCTCTACACAAAGATTGAAAGTATAATTTTTCCTGAGCTGATCTGTTGAACTGTGTGTGCGTTTGATTTATCCATCCTCACAACCCTGAGCCGTCTCTGAAACTGTGACTCTCATACTGACCCATGCCCGCCTTCCCGTCAGGATAGGTGTACACCTGTCCATTCGTCTTGATGAGTGTCAGGGAGGAGGAGGAGGAGGTGGGGGTGAGTTGAGTCACCCCTCCCCCTCCTCCTCCCCCTCCTCCTCCTCCTCCTCCTAACTCTTCGTCCTCGCTGTCCTCTGGACTGGAGGCTCCGCTCCCCCCGCTGGACTCGGTGCTGCAGCTGCTCCGGTCCTCCTCCAAACCGTCCAACATCCCAAAGGAGTCCCGGCGCTTCCTGGACGGACGCTCCACCTGTCGGCGGAGGAGAGGCGGAGTCTCAACATCAGTATAGTTTGTAGATGAAAAATAATCAACAGATAATCAATCAGGAACTATTCTAATGTTTATTTCTGTAAGTTGTAATCTGTTGCTTTTCTTCATCTCATCGGACAGTAAATCAATGAGTTTAGACTGATCAGTCAAAAACACTGTTCACTATTACCTGACATTTTATTAATCAAATAATTAACAGCTTGATCAAAAAAATTTTCTGCAATCTATTGATAAGTGAACGATTTCAAGTTGCAGCGTGAAACTAAACTGGAGCTGAAGGAACTAAAGTTTCTGAACTGAGTCTTTTATGAAGCAAAGGTGAAAAATATTCACTAGTTGTAGCTTTTTCAATGTGAATATTTGCAGGTTAATCAATAATGAAATCGATTGTTCATTGCAGGCAATGTCCAGATATGAAAATCTGAGGCGCTGGAGGAACTGAAACTGAGGAGTTTTTGGCGTTTTGCTTAAACTTATTATATGTCACTTATGAAAATAGCTGCAGCTAATTTCACCTAATCAATCAATTACAATTCAGAGGTCAAAGGTCAACAACTTTCCCCACAGGCTCCATCTGATGGACTGTGGCTCCCGTCCTCTTTATTTGATAAAACGACAATATTAGTACAAATAGAGGGATGACACATCAATATCAAAGTCCAGTATCTCTGATCATAAACATTGGAATCTGTGGGCAAATCCTGATCCACATTCCCTCCAACAGGACCACTGGGTCCCAGTTCATCTGGACTCGGGCTTTAGAAAGAACTGGGTCAAATTCTTGAAACAAGAACGCCTCCAGGTGCAGGTGCATGGAGTTTCTTTGCAGCTCCTCAGGTGTTTCTGTCCTCATCTCATACATACATGACCGTGCATATGCTAACATGTAGTTTATCCTTCAACAGAATCACCTTTATCCTTTGAAACACACACACACACACACACACACACACACACACACACACACACACACACACACACACACACACACACACACACACACACACACACGCACCATGCTAACCTGTCAGCTGTTGCACTGTTGTGTATGAGTGAGTTTGGAGCCGTGTAACCTGCTGTCAGCGCCACTGCAGTGCGGTGAGAGAGAGAGGCTGACAGTGAACACGGAGAGAGAGAGAGACTCAGCGGCCACAACAAGAGACACCAGATGCCCTCCAGGAATCTGTCCATTTAAAGTTTCTTCGCTTGCAGACAACGACACGAAGTCCACAGAACACAACCCGAGGGTGCTTGTGGATCGGCTAACGCCTCCGTTCAATTCGGCTAATTTTAAATGCACCTAGCGACACAGTCGGTTGATGGAACAACAGCTGTGCGGCAGGTTCACCTCGCCAGGCGCCGCTCTCCGCTGGGCACCGTGGTGACTGTAGATGAGGGTATAGAGGGAAAGCAGCGGAGCGATAACAAAAGTGAAATTTCACTGAATGAAAAGTTGCTTGGTGAAGTTCGTACGTGCCGAATAAAATTGTCTTTTTTTCCGTAAACGATTAAAAAAAGCTGCTCAGTGAGAAATGTGCCTTTGTCAACAAGCGAGAAAATATCGCAGGATTTTTCAGTGGAGTTTCGGAAGGAGACTGTTATAAATGTCTGAGTTTTGACTGATTTAAAAGCTACTATGGACAGTATGTATATACCGAATAAAACGTACCACTGATGGTTTAATGAACAGTTAAAATGTATATTTAATTTGGTATACAATTTTAATCGAACAGCAAGAGAACCTTAAAATACCAGATTTCTCAATGGAGTTTTGTGTTGATTTTCTGTCTCTGAAGCAACCTTTAACGCCGCTGTGAACCGCTATCACAACCACAACAAAGAAGTCAAATGCGGATTCCCGCCACACAGACACGCCTCAGAACTCACCAGGTCTCTGGGGTTTTCCATCAGGCCGGACCGCGGGAGGACAGTCTCTCTGAAACACTAAAACCCGCAGAAATAATCATTAAAACCCAGCGGCAGACATATCAACAAAATTATCATAGCTGCAGTGCGCAGGCGCGAGGACGGCAAACACGGACCTCTCATTGGCTGATGGTTCTGCTTCGTGTGTTGTGTCCAGATGAGACGGTGAGCACTCCAGCGACCCCTACTGGACAGAGCGGGAACCTCAGCGATGATAAATGAGCTGGTTGTCTGATCCGTCTCATTCTAGTGGACATGAATTTCCCCTAGGGGATAAATAAAGTATCTATCTATCTATCTATCTATCTATCTATCTATCTATCTATCTATCTATCTATCTATCTATCTATCTATCTATCTATCTATCCATCTATCTGATATCTCAGTAAAACCTTGATGGAACTTCTTCAAATTTGTCACAAACATTCACTAGGACTCAAGGATGAATTGATTAGACTTTGGTGGTCAAAGGTCAAAGGTCATGGTGACCTCACAAAACATGGTTTTGGCCTTGTGAATGTGATATCTCCAGAACTCCTCAAAGAAATCCCTTCACATTCGGTACACATGTTCACCTGGACTCCAGGATGAACTGATTAGACTTTGGTCGTCAAAGGTCAAAGGTCAAGGTCAGTGTGACCTCACAAAGCACTTTTTAGCCAAAACTCAAGACTTCACAGCAATTAGTTAATATTTTATATGACTAAAATGACTTGATATGTTTTTTGTTTGTTTTGTTTTGTTTTGTTTTGTTTTTTTGTTGTTCTTTCTTTTGCAGGAACAAATACATCATAAGTTCAAAGGTGATTCTATGTGTGAAACTCTTAATGACTAAACTAACTTAACTACAGCTATCAAGTTAATGTAGCCGAAATAATATATGGAATAAATATTTCTCTCTTAAATCTAATAGAGGAGAAGTATAAAGCTGCTTGAAAAGAAAGTACTCAAGTAAAGCACAAGAACCTTAAATTTACTTTGTATTATTTACATTCCACTTCTGCCAGCGGGAAAACATATTTTAAAAAAAATCACACACACATATATATATATATGTATATGTATGGCTTTCTGTATGAATGGGCCCCACTTTGACAAGACCCCCAGACTGAACGAGGCTCAAACAGACTACAAATCTACAACAACATAATCTTCACTTTGTGTCTTTTAACTGAGTTCAGTTGCTGTCAAACAAGAAATCTTGACAGTCACTTCATTAACAGGCTGTGGCCCCCGGGGCCCCTGACCTCTCAGCCCGTACAGTAATCCATCCATGCATCACTATGTCCTGGAGGTACTTTACTTATGCTACTAAGCTCACCTCTGACATTCATGGGTTAAGCATTAAGTCACACAAAAGCTTTTATTTTCCAACTGATCGTCAGCTTTTCTAACTGAACCCTTGTCACTTGGCCTCAGGTCACAGAACTCAGTGATCCAGAATGCAGAACAAGTGAAAACCTGATTTTAATGTGCTCTGTGAACTCTACACTAAATCTCTCTGCAGGGCAGGGCCGTCCTGCCGAAACTTGCTCTGGAAATCATGATTTAAAGGTTAATGCAGATTAAACATGAGCTCCATCAAGTCCTGACACACCTATGATGGAAGCTCCACAGCAGGGAGTTGAATGACGGGATTAAGACATGCAGCAGCAGAATAAGACAGAAAAACCTGCATTTGTATTTTATTCTTTGAAGAAAGTCAAACTGTAGAGGATGAGATGACTCCGTGGCAAGTTCTTCGTTCAGGCAGAGCTTCCCAGGTGGCTCTGGGTTACCGTTTTCATCATGGACCCGGGGTCTCGGTGCATTACAGCACAGCTGCTGCAGCTCATGCAGCTCATGCAGCTGCAGACAGCAGCAGGAGCTTCTGTTTGTCCAGAGAGAAACTCACCCTGCAGCAGCTGAACGGGAGGCTGGCGTCGTACCTGCAGCAGGTAGGATGTGCATGATGGATCCAGCAGCAGCGCAGAAAAGTAACACAGAAATTAAACTGGAATTTAATAGAGAATATCAATCATTTTTTGAAGAGCGAGCTGAGTTCTCAGTGGAGTTATAGCACAGTGTTTGTTACATGCTTCCAAAATCAAAATGAGATTTTAAAATGATGATTCATTATTGTGAAAAGAGCAAAAGGACATAAAAGTAGCACTTGTTCCAATGGAGTTTTGTATGTACTGAGAATTGTTTTAGGATTCCACTTCCTGTTTGTACTTGTACTAGTGTTTTTAATCCTTTGATGCAAGACAACGTGAAAACCTTCTTACTCTCCTATGAATCCAGCAGCAGCACAAAAAAGAGACTTCTATGAAATATTAGTTATCAGATTTCTCCATAAAGTTTTGCCTTGACTGAGCACAATGTTGGTTTTATGAATCAAAGATTAGACTGAGATGAGCAGAGATTATTTACTGATGCAGATTTCTCAGTGGAGTTGTATCTACTGAATCAAGTACAGGGTTAATTTTCTAATCTCCTTTTTATTCTGTGATGATCCTGCAACACATGATATGTAATTATTGTTTAAAGAGCAAGAGGACATAAAAACAGCATTTTTCCCAGTGGAGTTTTGCCTCGACTGACGCGTACAGCAACTGAGAACACTGACGGCATGTGATCTGCATTTGATCTGATTCAGTATCTGTGAGGAGATATATAATCTACAGTTAAAGTTTTACAGTTGTTCTTGGCTGATTCCAGTATTTCTTAGTCTTACTTAAAGTTCACTATTCTTATGTCAACACTTTAAAGGACCTATTAACTTTTGCTATTGCTACATAGCTTACATTAGCATCAACAGCTATTTACTTACCAGTTCTGCTGAAAGCTTTAGCATTTGTTGTGTTAAGAAATTTCATTTCTTCTACACTGGAAGTAAACTGCTGCTAATGCTAACGCTAGCTATGTAGCAATAGCAAAACTCAAAAATAGCTCCTTTAAATGAACAAATAATTATGGACTTTTATTTTCTAGTAAATTCCTTGGTCGTTTCCTGTAAAGAAATTATGTGGTACTAATTGTAATAAATAAAAATACAAAAAGAAAACGAGGGATTTACAACTTGACACTGTTTAATTTTAAGCTGCTTTAAGCATTAAAATTTCCCCTCACTGGCACTAAGAGGCCTAGATATTAAGCAATCAAATGTAATGCCCGTCTCCTTTGATTGTTGGATGCAGGTTCAGTGTCTTGAAGCAGCCAATCAGAGGCTGGAGCGTCAGATCCAGGAGGAGCTGGACAGAAAGTGTCCCAGAGACCTGAGAGAGCTGGACGGACACCTGAGGACAGTGTCCCTGCTGCAGGACCAGGTGAGCTCACTGACACCAGAGACCACAGAGACTTCTGATACAGTAAACAAAATGTGAATAATTAAATAAATACAACAAAATGAAACAATATAAAAGTATCTTTCTCTCTCTCTCTCTCACTTACAGATCAATGACTGTCTCTCGGCCCAGGCTCAGGTGAAGCTGCTGCTGCTCGGTGCAGAGCTCACCATCTTTGACTTCAACACCAGGTAAATCCAGCTTTAACACACAGAGCGACATTCTTACAGAGCATGTGCAGACATATCCCATCACCCCCTGCTGTGTGAACAGGTGTGAAAAGGAGCGTGAGCATCGTGGCCGCCTGGAGGCGGAGCTCAGCAACCTGAGGCTGCTGGAGGAGGAGCTAAGGGTCCACAAACTGCCGGAGCTGCAGAGTCTGCTGAGGGATCAAACAGGACAGCTGATGGAGCTGCAGAGACAACACCAACAGGTAAAACAATAAAACTACTCACCTGGATTACTCAAAGCACCTGCAGCTACGTCATGTTTCCTGTCTACCTGTACAGGATCGGCAGGGTCTCCTGGCCCAGGTGTCAGGGGCCGTCACTGTAGAGATGCAGAGAGCTGAATCATCAGACCTGATCCAGCAGCTGGACGACCTGAGACAGGCAAGCGTGATGGTGCTCGACAAGAACCAGAACGAGCACTGGTTCAACTCCCAGGTAGAAGAACATCAGCACGCTCTTATTTTGAAATAAAGGAAAGAGAGGAAATTATAAAAGTGGATTTTAACAGCATTAAACAGCATTTCATTAGGTGTGTTGTGTTCAGGTGTCTGTGTTGGGTTCTCCGGAGGTGACCTTTGACCCTGCAGAAGTCGTCCAGGCCGAGCTGGTGGAGCTGAGGAGAACAGCAGCCGGTCTGGAGGAAGAGCTGACACAGCTGCAGACCCTGGTTAGATACAACTACTGCTGCTCTTCAACTTTATTATTACTGTCCTGAATGAACAACACACTTTACAATAAACACAAACATTCGATAAACACAAAAATTATTGGCACATGTTCAGAATTTTTTTTTTAAAGCAAAAACGTGAAAGAAAAAAAAAACAGTGAAAGAAAAATGTACAATTTCTCAGGTTTCAGCTTCTCAAATATCAGGATGTGTGAATATCTTCGGGTGTTGGTTGGACTAAACGAGACATTTGAAGATGTCTCCTTGAAGTCTGTGATGCATCTTCATCTTTTAGACATTTCATAAACCAATTGCAGATTAAACTCAGGGTTTATGAGGACCCAGTGCATGCTGGGGATCTGGTACTTGGTTCTTCTAAAACCCTAAGTAATCCTGCAATATCCACTAATAAATAAATAACATAAAAATGTCCAAAACTGAAATAACTAAACTTTAAATGCATGAAAAACAGCTGCTGTATGATCCTTGGCATCTCTTCACTGAGATTTAGTTATGTGGTACATTAGGTCCTGAGCCAAAGTACAAATGATCTGTTTTTGGCTGCAAGTTTCAAGTTTTTCATGAATTATTTCACATTCAAATGAAAAACAGCTGAGAGCCCTAAGAGTCTTTTTTAGTAAGAGGCAGAGCATTAGATGAGAAACTTCATGCTGAGCTCATGGAAAGATGTCAGTGTTGGTATGGTTGCTTCTTTCCGTCTGACACTGTGCTACATTAACCATGATTATTATTCCCCAAACTGTAGTTGCTGGTTTTATTTTGGTGACCTGATGTAGCAGGAGCAGGGAGCAGCTGTGATGGCCGAGTGGTTAAGGCGTTGGACTTGAAATCCAATGGGGTTTCCCCGCGCAGGTTCGAACCCTGCTCGCAGCGCTCAGCTGATGTGAAGATGTCACGTCTCCATCCTTTGGTTTCATCCAGGATTCTGAACAGGCATTTAAATATGTGCAAACCAATGTTTGTCCTTCCAAGTGGCTATTTACCACTAGATGGCACCAAATATTTAACATTGGATTAATTCAGTCCAGACTTGAACTCCTTGGATTTTATTTCTTGAAAAGCTGTTATTGTCTCTTTTAAGAAAAAGACCTGATAGGCGAGGGGCCATTAATGTTCACTACTGTTAATGATTGGTTTAAAACATATAAATTAAAAAATTAATAATAATAGGTTTTTTTTGCTGGGAGCTCTTTGATGGTCCGGTCCAGGTCTAAAGTCCAGGACCAATCATTTTCCACATCCCCTGGATGGAGCTGTGATGGCCGAGTGGTTAAGGCGTTGGACTTGAAATCCAATGGGGTTTCCCCGCGCAGGTTCGAACCCTGCTCACAGCGCTCAGCTGATGTTTAGATGTCCCAGGGGAGCCGATCTTCCATGCAGATTACTCAACAAGCCGTTAATTTATTCACAAACCAATGCTGTGTATGTTCAACAGGTGCATGCATTCCTACGTACCATTGGATTGGATCAAAAATGAAGGAATATTAGAGTCATTCTCACCAACCCATGTAGGATTTATTTAGTCCGGACTTGAACTCCTACTTTAGCTGATATTGTCTGTTTTAATCTAATTTATACACTGAAGGACCTGAGTGACCAATAATGTTCACTACTGGTTATGATTGGTTTAAAACTTAAAAATATATAAAGATATAAATTTGATGGCCCGGTCCAGGTCTAAAGTCCAGGACCAATCATTTTCTAATCCACATGGAGAGCGCTGTGATGGCCGAGAGGTTAAGGCGTTGGACTTGAAATCCAATGGGGTTTCCCCGCGCAGGTTCGAACCCTGCTCGCAGCGTACAAGTGATCTTAGTGTCCTTCTCAGTCCTTTACTTCCGCCCCTCTTATATTTCTACAGACCTCTAAATTAATGCTGCTACTTTCTTCTATTCGGCCATTCCTTGATTCTACCACCAGATGGTGCCAAAGTAAGGATAAACTAATTCTACAGATTCTGGATTTAAAAACATAAGTCAGACATTTACTCAGCAACTCAGATTAAATTTTTGAAAATGTTTATGTGAAAGGGGAGTTCATAATTCAATGTGATGTTGTCTTGACTAAATTACAGGGTGTGGGCTGTGATGGCCGAGTGGTTAAGGCGTTGGACTCGAAATCCAATGGGGTTTCCCCGCGCAGGTTCAAACCCTGCTCACAGCGACTCTTCACACAGAAGACTCATTATTGTGCAGTTATATCCAGCATTCATTCATTATCCACACCGCTTATCCTGCTGTAGCCAATCCCAGCTGACTTTGGGTGGGGGCGGGGTCAACCCTGAGCAGATCGCCAGTCTATCACAGGGTTGACATATGGAGACGCATAATCGTTAATGCTCACATGTATGGGCAATTTAGAGTCGCCATTTAACCTAAACCAGCAAGTGTTATTTGGACTGTGGGAGGAAGCTGGAGTACCGGTGCAAATTTATTTCTTAAATACAGATCTTGATGTTTTAAAGTTCTCAATAAAGCTGTGACAGACAGACTATCCTCCATACAACATTAACATGCAGCATCATATATCTTTCTGCCTGTGTAGAACATCCTGTTGGAGGACTCTGGTCAGGAGCAGGCTGAGTCCTTCGTCCTGCAGCTGGTGGTCCTGCAGCAGAGAGCAGACGGTCTGTGCAGAGACTTGGACTCAGCACTACAGGCTGCAGCTCAACAGGCTGCAGACCATCACGTCCTGCTGGACATCAAGAACAAGCTGGAGACTGAGATACTAGACTACAAGAGGCTGCTGGACGGACTGAGTCGAGAGGGGTACGAAGACCTTTTCAGTGTTTGACATCATTAACTTGAATACATTCTTACAGGACCATGTTTAAAGCAATGCTTTAACTCTTAAACCTGTTACACGCTATAATTAGCACTAAAGTCCATTGTCCTTTCTAGAAAACTTCCTATGAAATTATTAAAGGACCCATAAATTGAATCATTACCCAGATTTGTTTCATGCTTTTGTGGTTTGAACAATAGTTTCCACTCTGTTCTCACCTTCCTTCTTGTCTTTATATTTCACGACAGAGTCTCAAGTCTTCACTTAAACTCCAAATCTACCATCATGTCATCATATGCTTCAACAAGCCCCACCGCCTCTGGGAAAGTCATGCCAAGCAGAGTAGTCAGTGTTCAGCAAGGAAATCTTCAGATGACAGACACCTGGACTGTCAGACAAATGCCTGTAGTTACCCCGCTTTCAGAAACAGTGATCACAAACCAGTCAATCAGGGTCCACAGTAAAGATGCAAAGAACTCACCACTGACATCGATCAACACTTCAAATCTGGCCAATTCATTCTCCAACCCTGAAAACTTGAGAACAGGAGCTGTTCCTGAAATAACCACTAGGAAATCCATCAATGTGGGTCAGATTAGCCAAGGTTCAGACAAAGAAGCTGTCGTCAAGATTTCTAAAGTGGAGATAAATCCGGCAACAACAGGAATCACAATGGTTCCTGACATACAATCCACCATGAGAGCTGGTGTTCAAACTAAACCAGAGACATTTACTTCCAATCAAACTACCAAAGAAGCAAGTTCACAGGTTAATAAAACAGGGACACATATTCAAACAGAGATCACCAAAACCATTCCTGTTGCAGAAACAGAAATAAAGCAGGAGCCACATTTTGTAACGCAGACAGCTACATCTGATCCCAGCAAGAAAACGGAAGAAACAATGATCTTACCTCAAACAGATAACGTTGATGACTTCATCCAAGCTAAGAAACCAGATTCTGTACAGGTTATGCCTTTAATGTTGGAGACTACATCAGAAACTGACAGGGATAGCGATGAGATTGCCCTCAAGGGGGTTCAGGAGGAGGTCTCCAGTGAAGTCACGCTGATGAATGACAAGGATGTAGAAGGGCAAGTAAAGAAGGAAGACAAAGAAATAATAGAAGAAGGTGCTTTGCCTGTCGAGAATTCGGCATTGTCCAATACATCCAACAACAAACAAGACAAAGTCAAGGAGGATGCAGATACAGGGTCCACCATTGCAACTGCTTCATTAAGTAGCCCAGTCAGCAACAACAACCTTGAGAGTAAAACTACAGAAAGTACAGATATTTTGAAGACAATAGAGTTAGAAATGAATAAGGAGAAGGTAGTCAACAGTTTCCATGATACCAATACCGATACCAATGAGGTAGAGGTGGCTCCTACTGAGTCACTGAATCTAGAAATTCAAGAAGCATTGTTGAGTACCACAGAGTCAAAAATATCTGCAAGTCTAACAGATTCTGGTGTGGCTTTGAGCTCATCTGACCCTGAAGAGCTTCTAAGTCCAACAATAACAGATGTATTCCTGAGTCCAACAAAAACAGTTGCATGCTTGAGTCCAGAAGTATGTCTAAGTCCAGTCGAGACAGAGGTGTTAATGAGCATGTCAGGCCATGTATTTTGCCCAGTTGATATAGAAGACCGCATTAAAAGTCCTGATTCACTTCTGAGTCCAAATGACCCAGAAATGTATCTCAGCCCAAATGAGTCAGACACATGTTTGAGTCCAGTCGAGACTAAGGAGTGCCTGAGTCCAAATGACGAAGAAGATGACGAGGAATCATGCCTGAGTCTAACTGAGGCAAATACACACGTAAGACCAGTCGAGAAATACATCCTTTCAACAAAAGACGAAGGCCAGTCCTTGTCATTCAGTGGAGAGCAAGCTTTGCTAGACGAGGACAGAAATAGAAGAGTCACCATCTCAATGAAAGATGGGGAGAGTTTGTCTTGTGCATCATTCAAAGGTAAAGAAGGAAGTACAGATACTCTTGCTAGTACTGGTAGTGACCTTCAGCTGAGCAACAGTATTGGAAGGTTGGAGTTTGGAGGTCCAGGTGGTCGTAGTGTCATAGCAGATAAAGAAGAGCAGCTTGGTTTTGGAGGCCTGTATCAGAAAAGTGTAAGAGATGCAAGAAGTCCCAGAGACATGTACAAAGATATGAGCAGCAATGCAGATAACAAGGATGTCCAGAGTTCAAATGTCAGTCCGGCGGGCCGGTATGGCTCAGAAGACCAAAAAGGGACTGCAAGTACAGGTAGCACTGTGGCTAGTAATTCAGGAGGTATGGTTGCTAGCAACAGTGGTATGGCTAGTGATGTTACAGCTAGTTTTAGTGGCACAGCTCCGAATTCATCAGGTACAGTCAGCAGTACTGCTGAAGCTGCTACAGCAGGAGTACAGGGAAGATTTAGGCATGGCAGTGGAGAGTGGATGGTTTATGGCAGCAGTTTTGGACATAGAAGACTGAGCTTATCCAGCACAGGGAGTGAAGAAAGCTCGTCAGTGGCCACAGACCCTGTGACAAGCCAAGCAAAAACAGGGAGGTTTGGTAGTAGAGGGAGTGGAGAGTGGATCATTTATGGAGGTAGTCTTAGACGTAAAAATAGTGTAGATGCTGGCACTACCTTACCCAGTGAAGGGAACAAAGATAGCCCATCAGTGGCCACAGACCCTGTGACAAGCCCACCAGAAACAGGAAGATTCGGCAGCAGAGGGAGTGGAGAGCGGGTGGTTTATGGTGGCAGTCTTGAACATAAGAGCGGTGTGGATAACCGTGTTAGCTTACCCAGCACAAGGAGTGAGGAAAGCCACTCAGTGGCTATGCTCCCTGCAAAAAGTCAACCAGGGGCTGGGCGGTTTGGCAGCAGAGGAAGTGGGGAGTGGAAATTTTATGGTGGGAATACTGGACATATGAGCAGTATAGCTGTCAGCGATAGCTTACCCAATGCAGAGAGCAAAGACAGCCCGTCAGTGGTCACACACCTAGCCACAAGCCCACCAGTTGCTCAAGGAGGAAGGTTTGGCAGTGGAGGGAGTGGGGAGTGGAGAGTTTATTGTGGGAGTAGTGGACGTTTGAGTAGTGTTGGTAGCAAAGACAGAGCCAGCACTAATGATGGCCTAGTGATCAGTCCACCAAGTAGCTACACAAGTAGTGGACCAAGACTTAGTAGTGCCGGGAGTGGCGGCAGGCTCAGCTCAAGTAGTGTTGTTAGGCGCAGTAACAGTGTAGGAAGTGGTGGGAAGTTAAGTACCTCAGGTAGCGGTGGCAGACTCAGTAGCTCACCTGGCAGCTACCGGATTAGCAGCTCTGGAAGACCGACTAGCACTGGTAGTGGTGAATGGAAACCTGTTTACAGCTCAGCTAGCGGACGGAGGAGCAGTGCAGGGAGCATAGGACGAACAGTTGGAGGGAGGACAACAAGCAGCCAAAGAGCCCCGAGCCCGGGGGGGAGGATGAATCTCAGCGGGGGCAGCGGTGGATGGCTGAACACCTCAACAGCAGGTGGGAATCGCATTAGCAGTGCTGGGAGTGGGTCTAAACTCAGTGGCCCAGGTAGCAACGACAAAATCAGTGGCCGAGCTGGAGGAAGGATCAGCAGCTCCTCTGGGTCAGGAAGAACCAATAGCATGGGGGGGAGGGTCATCAGCAGCAGCGACCGGCCAATCAGGAGCACCGGCAGCGGAACTGGAGGCAACAAGGAGCGAATCAGTGTTTGTAAGATGGCAGCGCTGTCGATCTCAGCGGCGGGAAGGGAGAGAAGTCAGGATAGACAAACACAAGCTCAAAGACAACAACATCAACAAGAGGCTGCAGGTGAGGACAAACAACAATAACAACAACAACAAAACCAATCAGTACATACATGCAGTTTGGGTTTTGGTTTAATCGGCTCTCCGTCTTCCCTTGCAGCTGCCTCTCCTCTCGTCCAGCGTTGGTTGACCACAGGCATCGGGGTCACAAGCACCGAGCCTGATAGCGTTGATGACATCATGCATCTCTGATTGGCTAACTGACATCATGCTTTAAAACTGCCTTAAAGGGCCTTAAAAACACCTGCGCACACACACACACACACACACACACAAGCAACAGCAAGAAGAAGCAGTTTAATCCCCAAACATCTTCCTTTGAATAAACAGACATTAAATACAGTAGAACATTATCGTGCTGAGAGCTGGTTATATTCAGTTTTACTTTAGATTTTAGGAATCAATGTTGTATTTGAAGATAAAATGTTTTACAAATATTCAGGTTTCATTCAAAGTATTTTTGAGGTGTCTACATATGTTGACAACTTATATGGTTTAGGCCTAGGAGCTATATACACATTGTCTTTAGTTGTTTGTTTGTTTGTTTTCTGGGCTATTAACCTCTATTATACCTACAGAAGTCTTTATTGAGTTACATTTATTATTAGCTGAGGTTGTGCTGATTCTGAATATGTGCAGTACTTGCTGAAACTTTTAAAAAAACAATTTTATTAGGAAAAACACAAGGGTATTAAAAAATGAAAAGGTGTAATTGTGGACCTAAGAGGGTTAAAATGTTCCTGGTTGTATAGGTGGTTTATATCCTTCTGTTTGACTGGTATTCCAGTTTATATTACACAGGTCAGGAGCTTTACTTTTGTTGGAAATGTTCACATTATATATCTCTGATCATGTAGGTTCAAATATGATTATCTGCTTCTTTCATTGTGCTGTCGGTCTCTGTCTTAAATATCATATCTGATTTCTAAATTTTAAACTGAGAATAAAGCTGATAAATAAACCTGTTTGCCACATTTTTCATTTTAAAATGATAAAAGGCCTAAAGATCTGTTTCAGTGAAGGAATGAGAACAACCTTAAAAACTCTTCAGTCACGAAGTCATCATCTTCACCACTTACGCTCTCGCATCAACCTCCTATAAAACCAGCAGCTGTGTCAGTGAAACCAAACTTCATTAAATAATTATCTTGTTCGATGCAAGAAAACTGAGATTCTGAAAATGTTTGATAAATATCTGAAAAACATCATTTAGATAAAACCTTAACAGGATTATTTGAGCAGCATGAGGTGTGTGTTTTTAAAGGAGGACTGTTTGACCAGCAGGGGGCAGCAGAGTCAAAATGATATTGAACTAACGTCTAAAGCTGATAAAGCGTTCAGTCAACAATATTAGGCCACCAATCATTCCTTTGATTGGTTAAAAAAGACAAAAGGTCAAGTGTATGGAGGACCAGGGACGTCACAAGAAAAGTAATAAAGCAATTCCTCAATTTCATATTTTAATAGGCATTAAAAACAGGAATTGTAAAAAGAATTGATTAATGAACGAATAATCCATCAATAAATACTTCAGATTTAAAAATGGATTTACAAAAACAGCATAAAAATAGAACAGAATAAATAATAGAATTAATTAATGTATTTATAATTGGTTTATTTAATGAGTTTTATGCTGTTTTTGTAAATCCATTTTAAAATCTGAATTATTTATTGATTCATTAATTCATTAATTTGTAAAATCTTTTTACAATTCCTGTTTTTAACGCCTATTAAAATATGAAATTAAAGAAGTGCTTTATTACTTTTCCTGTGACATCACTGGTGTTTTCATTCCTCTAGTCTCTGAGATTAAGACAAAATTACAGGCCGCAACAAAACAATGAATAAAACCACATAAATGTTGTTGTTACATCGATCAGGGTTCAGTTGATCTGAAGTGAACAACAGCTCACTGATAATAAACATGACGTGTGCCTTCTACAGATGGTCTGCGGGGGGCAGTAAACCACAGTGTCTTTATGTGAGCTCGATGTTTCCATGATAAGGAGAGCAGGTTCTGGTGTTAGCAGGAAGCAGACGTGCAGCTGGACTTACACTAGTGTTTTACACATGAACGGTGTTTCACTGGAAGAAGAAATGATTTACATGGTGCTAAAACAAGCTTCAACAAGCTGGTTATCACATCTTTAAATTCATCTGACACATGTTTCACAGCTGGAATTTAAATGATCACAAACCAGGCTCCACCCATGTTAAATCTGTCACAATGGATCAATCAATCACCGATCAATGATTTACAACCCTCGGCTGCAGCCTCTCCTTCCTTAGACATGTAAAGGTCAAAGGGCACACACAGTCTGCTGAGATAAACACGTCAACAGAAACAATGTGTGTCTGTCTGTAACACAGAACTCACAATGTGGTTAAAAGTATGTGGACATGTGTTTGTTTAACTTCATTATCACAGCAGGAAACCGATCTGCTAAATATGCAAGTATGATATTGTAAAATTGAAATTGTATAATAATGATAATAGTGTGGTGGTAGTATGAGTAGTATGTATTATGTATATAATAATAGTTATAGTTAATAATAGTTCTAAACACTTTATATTGTAATATATAATATACATTATTATATTATGTAATAATTATGATTTAAGAAGGTTGAGTTACTGTGTCGAACTTCTTCACTCATAAAAATGACCTGATTTCCAGCTTAGCCTCAACATCCCATAATTCCAACACTGGCAACAGCTGAGTGAAACGTCCAGTTCAGACACTGATGGAAACAAACTGAAATGTGGTCGTTTACCTGCTCTACCAAATAAACATAACACAAAGTGGAGGTTAAACCATATACTATATCTGTGTGTGTGTGTGTGTGTGTGTGTGTGTGTGTGTGTGTGTGTGTGTGTATGTGTGTGTGTGTGTAGGAAAGTATGTTCTTGTTTTTTCCCTCCATACCTCACATATCGAAGGCTCTGTTCCAACAGGCCTCTGGGAAATACCAACAACAACACACAGTCAGGTTCATACATGCTGAACACATGAATGAACACACACACACACACACACACACACACACACACACACACACACACACACAGTATGCGTTATCATGCCACAATAAATCTCGTATCTGTCTTTAATCTCTGCATTGATCTGATTCCAGTGAATTGCTTCACCGTTTGTTTTAATCTTGGCAGAAGGAGGCTGTTGCCGTGCCAACGACACACCTCACGCTGACAACCATAACCAGTTGTAAAACAGTTACACCTGAACAGCTTTCCTGAAACCTGAGTATATTATTAAATTGTTTTCAGCATCAGAAACAAAATTGAAGATTCACTCGTGTGTGAGTGTGTGTGTGTGAGTGTGTGTGTGTGAGTGTGTGTGTGTGTGTGTGTGTTTGTACATTTTTTTGTATTTTCTCATGAACTACTTTTCTTAATTGAATGAAAACTGATTCCCTCATTTACATTCTTATGCATCATCTTCCATTTTCTCTTATGAACACCTGAGAACAAACTGCTGTCTGAAACATTGTGCACTGGAGTTCAATGGTTCCTTTACTGAACTGAACTGGACAAACTGACCTAGAGCACAGTATTTTAACAGCAGTGTCCACATACTTTTGGCCACATAGGATACTTGATATCACACATTCACCTGTTTTACAAACAAACACGACTGAAACATGAAACATGTTTGTGTTTTCATCTGGTGGAAAACATGAAAAACACCTCATGAAAAGTCTGGAGTTTGGTGGGAAAGATTCACCAGTTTGTGACTTTGTGCAGAACGTCGTACAGGTGAAGACAGGTGAGCTGACAGCAGGTTAACACAGCAGTGTGTGTTTAATGAACACAGGTAAAACATAGCATGTTCATGTTGGCATGAACACAGACAGATCACATCAGCTCCAGAGCAGAAACTTGGCAGCAGATGAATAGAAACAGATCTGCTGTCAGACTCTATTGTACTGTGTGTGTGTGTGTGTGTGTGTGTGTGTGTGTGTGTGTGCGTGTGTGTGTGTGTGTGTGTGTGTGTGTGTGTGAGGTGTAGAAGTGTACCAATTGTACTTTAAGACTCTATACTTTCCTACACATTTTTTAAAATATTCTTCTTTTGAATGTTGTATAATATACGTAGCGTGACGAGTGAAGGAGGAACTGTTAGCATATCAGTTACTACAAACAGTTAGTTAGCATATCACTACCTACAAACAGTTAGTTAGCATATCAGTTACTACATTATGCTAGGTTATTTAACTAAATGATTGTAGGAACGGTTAGCATAAGAGTTCCAATTTGTGCTTGGTTACTTAATTAATCAATCTATCAAACTTTATCCGTACAGCACTTTTCATACAGGTGAGTGCAGTTCAAGGAGCTTCACAGACTGATGAGCTAAAAAGCAAAAGGACAAATCAAGTGAGAAAGCAGAGGGTGAAATACAATAAAATAGATGGAAAAAGCTACAATAACATTAGCAAAGAAAAACAAACATAAGAAAACGAATAACAAATGAACAGATAGAAAAGAATAAAGTGCAGTTTTCAACATAATTACAACGATCATCTGGTTTAGTAATGCGCACATTTATTAATAATGGCACAGTCACAGAACGGAGGGAAACAACAGCTGTTACATGCTGTTAATGCTAAAGCCGGCTGTGTAGTGATTTACATACAGCACCTTAAAGACTTTGGATCTCAGCTCGAGGCCAAAGAAAAGCAGCAGTCACAGGTAAGAATCAGCTCGACATTTCCTTTTATAGTAAAGATGTGCATCAGGAGGTCGGAGCCAGAGCAGTGGGCAGGCTGGAACAGGTTCGTCTGCAGGACGTCGAGTGTCAGAGCTGCACAGAGACTAAGTGACATTTAAAACATCTGAGTTCAACACACAAAATGAAAGAAAACATGATGAAGTCGGTTGAAACTGATGCAAATCAAGGCTTAATGAAGACTGAAGAATGTTTTACATACAAAAACAACAAAAACTGGATTGACGTCTGAACTGCAGCTGTGTGTCTGCAGAGCTGAACCAAAGTGAAGGAAGTGAAGGAAAAGAAAGCTGAGCAGCAGCAGCAGCAGGGTTTCTGTGCAAAGTGCTGACGGACAGATTGACGAGAATGAGCAATGACAGGTGAGTGAATGATTGACGGTCGGATAATTTACGAGAAAGCCCAGAGGTGAGTGGAGGAAGAATTCAGGTTGGGTCACACCCTGAGGAGGAGGAGGAGGAATCTGGTTATGTTATATATAAATCAGGACAGTAAATCTATACGTTCCCTGAGAAGCTTCAGATTCTTCAAGAAATGACGTCCAGGAAATGAAAACATGCTTTAAAGAGCAAAACTTCAAACAGTAAACATCAGGTTTTTTACTGAGAAGAAGAAGTTTATCCACTAACAGCAGCTTTCACCTGTGGAGACCACGCCCATCACGGTGTGTACACCTGCATGGCTCACACACAACAGGTTTTAATCTACAGGTTTCACATCCTGATATGTGAAGGTTTGACTTCATGATGTGGGCTGAATGACCCGACTGCAGCGCTTCATGTCTTTATTAATGAAGAAACATGAAATGCATTCACCTCCATCATCACCTCCATCACCTCCATCACCTCCACCATCACCTCCATCACCTCCACCTCCATCACCTCCATCATCATCACCTCCACCATCACCTCCACCTCCATCATCACCTCCATCACCTCCACCATCACCTCCATCACCTCCACCATCACCTCCATCACCTCCACCATCACCTCCATCACCTCCATCATCACCTCCATCACCACCTCCACCATCACCTCCATCATCACCTCCACTTCCATCACTTCCACCATCACCTCCACCATCACCGCCATCATCACCTCCACTTCCATCACCTCCATCATCATCACCTCCACCATCACATCCATCATCCTCCATCCCACCTCCATCACCTCCACCATCCCCTCCATCATCACCTCCACCATCACCTCCACCTCCACCATCACCTCCACCATCACCTCCACCTCCATCCCCTCCATCACCTCCATCACCTCCATCACCTGCACCATCACCTCCATCACCTCCATCATCACCTCCACCACCTCCATCATCACCTCCACCTCCATCATCACCTCCACCATCACCTCCACCTCCACCATCACCTCCACCATCACCTCCACCTCCATCATCACCTCCACCATCACCTCCACCTCCATCATCACCTCCATCACCTCCATCACCTCCATCACCTCCACCACCACCATCACCTCCACCATCACCTCCATCATCACCTCCACTTCCATCACTTCCACCATCATCACCTCCACCATCACCTCCATCATCACCACCACTTCCATCACCTCCACCATCACCTCCATCATCACCACCACTTCCATCACCTCCATCATCACCTCCACCATCCCCTCCATCATCACCTCCACCATCCCCTCCATCATCACCTCCACCATCCCCTCCATCATCACCTCCACCATCCCCTCCATCATCACCTCCACCATCCCCTCCATCATCACCTCCACCATCCCCTCCATCATCACCTCCACCATCCCCTCCATCATCACCTCCACCATCCCCTCCATCATCACCTCCACCATCCCCTCCATCATCACCTCCACCATCCCCTCCATCATCACCTCCACCATCCCCTCCATCATCACCTCCACCATCCCCTCCATCATCACCTCCACCATCCCCTCCATCATCACCTCCACCATCCCCTCCATCATCACCTCCACCATCCCCTCCATCATCACCTCCACCATCCCCTCCATCATCACCTCCACCATCCCCTCCATCATCACCTCCACCATCCCCTCCATCATCACCTCCACCATCCCCTCCATCATCACCTCCACCATCCCCTCCATCATCACCTCCACCATCCCCTCCATCATCACCTCCACCATCCCCTCCATCATCACCTCCACCATCCCCTCCATCATCACCTCCACCATCCCCTCCATCATCACCTCCACCATCCCCTCCATCATCACCTCCACCATCACCTCCATAGTAGTCCATGATGTTTTTGGATGTCATGTGTCATGTGTCATGACTTTAATGCAGAAAAAGTGTTTCCACTTCGCTTCATCAGATTGTCTGAAAAACCTCCTCATGAGGGCGTTTACACTTTCGAAATTTACGTGTTTCCATTACTCTTTTTTTTAGTTCGCAATTTCAAATTCTGTGAATTGTGAGTGAATTGTAATGAATGTTAACGTGGTTTCTGTCTCTCTCTCTGAGTTAGAGAGACACAAACAGGAACAAAGCTTAAACAGACGTCATGACGACAAACTCAAGTTTTAGAATCACGGAGCAAAAATTTACCAAAAATAAAACTTTTCATCACATTCTTCTGCTTCTCATGTGTTGACCTGCATTTCTTTTAAATTTAACTTCCAAAGTGTCAGAGAGACACACCTGTATGTGCCTGCAGGCGACAGCGGCTTATGTAAGCCCCGCCCCCAGAATCAGGTTACCTGTGTTATGTAAGGTTGGAGCTGCAGGCGGAGGATTCAGGTGAAGGCTGACAGGTTGATGAGGCGAGCTGAAGCAGTTTCAGTGGGCCTGAGGCAAGGTGTGTGTGTGTGTGTGTGTGTGTGTGTGTGTGTGTGTGTGTGTGTGCAGCAGATAGCTGCCTGTCACTGTGTGTTCAACCTCTGAAGCTGCTACATACGATGTGACTCTGAATGTTTTTTGAACATGCAGCTCTGCAGGATGGGTTCAGGTCCATGTGTCCATGTGTCCATGTGTCCCGGCCTGGTCTCCGCACAGTGTTGATGCTTCTGCGTCAGGTTTCATCCAGACACAGAGAAAATGTGAATGAATGAATGATTGAATGAATGTTTCCATCCATGTTGTGTGAATATGTGACTCCGTCGCCTAGGAAACATTCTCATACTTCATATTCCGGAGTCCGGTCTGTGGTTCAGGTCAGTGAAAGATGGAGGTTCAGGTTAAATGTGAATAAACAGGTTGAGAACCACTTCAGTATTAAACCAGACCAGGATCTTTCCTGAACCTGAACCAGGATCTGAGAGTGTGAACAGAACCACGAGACACTTTAATGAAGTTGGAGTCGGTACAGGTGGAGATTTAACTGACGGATCAGAGACTGAGCAGGAAAACTGAGACATTCAGTATCAAAGTGTCTGTGACTTGTCAGATAAATTAACAACATTAACAACAAACATGTTTCCTACAAAACATATTTTCTTTAGTTCACGATAGAAACTCACTTCTTCAGAGGAACGTTAAACAGATCAGTGAGCGAGCTCTGTGGTTTCCTGACTCTCCACTAATGACAGCCTTCACTAGCCGACTGTTTAAACTGAGTGAGCACAGTTGATTCTGTTCTACTTTCTGTTCATACCTGCACAAAGTAACGCTGCCTTCCTACGGTGGCCCTGAAGGCTCAATGCATTGCAACTTGAGAACACACAGCACAAGAAAATAAAGGCACACGGTGCTACTTGCAGCGTGTTTCTCTGCATGTGGTTTCTTAAGTTGCAGTGAGTTGAAGATGGAAATGTGAAGTAACACAACACACGAAACGCTGTAAGTAGCACAAACGACAACAGACGCCTGTGCTACTTTCAGTGCGTTTCAGTATTTGATTGTGTTGTGTGTGTTTGCGTGTTTTCTTAAGCTGCAGTGCGTTGAAGATGTAAACGTGTAATAACACAACGCACAAGGTTGATAAAAACACAATGAAATAAAGAAATGTGCTGTAAGTAACACTGTGCTGCTTGCAATGCATTTCTGTATTTGCTTGTGTTTGTCTTAAGCTGCAGTGCTTTGAACATGTAAACGTGTAGTCACACAAGTCACAAAGTTTTTAAAAACACGAAGAAATAAAGAAACAGGCTGCAAGTAGCACACATGACAATGGATGTGCTACTTGCAGAGCATTTCTGCATGTGTTTTCTTAAGTTGCAGTGCGTTGAAGTTGTAAATGTGTAGTAACACAACGCACAAGGTTGATAAAAACACAATGAAATAGACATATTTGCTTGTGTTGTGTGTATTTGCATGTTTTTCTTCAGTTGCAGTACGCTGAAGATGTAAGACGATGTAATGCAGAAGGTCAATAAAAATACAATGAAATAAAGAAACACTGCAAGTAGCACAGACGATGCACAAGAAATAAATGAGGAAACAAAGAAAAATGCTGCACGTAAACCTGCTTGTGTTGTGTGTATTTGCATGTTTTTCTTCAGTTGCAGTACGTTGAAGATGTAGACGTGCAGTAACATAAAGCACAAGGCTGATGAAAACACAATGTGTGTGCACTTGGACCTCGTAGAAAGAGTCACCTGTTATTCTCATGACTGCAGTGTCCGTTAACCTGCGGGAGGTCGTCACAGTTAAAACATTCCCTTCACCTTTGTCTTCTCCAACAATCATTTTTCCTCCTGTCAAAACCAAACAAAAGTTTATACGCCTCTTAAGCAAACATTTACGACATCAAGCTGAAATCAAACGATTGCCTTTAATGAGTTTAAGGGTGTTGTACATACCTGTCGGTTTTCCCCTGCGGCAGCTGCAGATGATGGGAACACGCCTGCAGCACAGAAGCACACAGCTACGCCCACGCTGCACAGAGAGAAAACACTTCACAGGAAAATTATTAAAAATAAATGAGTGAACTTGCTGAGGCAGCTGTCCCAGTTAGTGCCTCTCATTTAATACTGATGTTACATCTGGTGACACTTTTACACTGATGCTTATTTGGAAAGAAACTGCTGGAAATGACACCTGTGCTTTTTAAAGACAGTTAAAGTGTCTTCAGCTACAACTAAAGACTACGATTGCCACCACTCATAAAAAACTGACTCCAAGTCCAGAATGAGATGCTGCAGACCGTGCAGACCCTGCTGTTTGAAGCAGGAGATACAACCGTCACAGACTCATACGCTTCGATAGTTCAGTTCACTGGTTCCCAAAATATGGGTCGGGCCCCTCCAAAGAGTCGCCAGGCAAATCTACAGGGTCATCAGATGATTCATGGGAGAAGAGAGAAGAAAAAACCAAAAGTTCAGATTCGTTGATCTGGATTCAGTTTCTGGACTTTTCACTTTGGATCATTTGTTTTTGAGTTGTTGAAATGAACATGTGATGAGTTTGGACAGGAAATAGAGACAATGAATAGTTGGTTTTATATTTAAGTACGTGTTATATGTTTTAGTATAAAGACACAAGAACCGACTACCTTAAATTGTACTTAAGTACAGTGCTTGAGTAATTACTTAATACTCAGTTGCTTTTCACTCAGAGTGCAAATTATACAATAACAATCAGGGGGTGTGAACTTCAGTACAGTGCATCAGTGAACTGAAGTGTTGCAGTCCTTACAGTATCTTGCTTGTTTAACTAAAACTGTCAAATACATGTAGTTGAGTCAAAGTATAAAGAAGCATAAAACTCCTGCTGAGTGAAAACAAAGATGGTGTCTATTATAGAAGCAAGAAAAAGGTCAAACTAACCCACCACAGACACACAGAGACTATTAACATGAAATAACAAACTCTATAATGATGTAAAGACGTTTCTGTACAACAACTGATCCTCCACCGCCTCACTGCTCATGACTGAGCTCCAGCTCATGACATTTTATACTGGTGATGAAATGACAAGCTAACACTGGAGATGAAAGCGCACGCTATCAGCTAGCTAACAAAGCTAAACTGTAACTTAAGGCTAAAGCTAGAAACTAGCTAAAATTAGCGTTCATCCATAGATTCTTGACAAAGTGTATTAAACAAGTTAGTGGGTCCAAGTCTTAATCAGGGGCTCATAGGTTCATACGCCCCCAGTCCCCCTCAGATCAACGCACTGGACTTAGAAACAGATTAAAATCAGGTTCAGAAACACCGTTACCATCCATCCTTCTCTGTACCTGGACCTGCTGATGATTTTATATGCTTTAAACCCTTCACAGAGTCTTTAAGTCTCTCTGAAGCTCTGTGGCTTTTCTAAATCCTCCACACAAAGAATTTCCAGACTCGGCCTGTAACTGTAACTCGGCCGCCCCCCCGTCTCCGCTCACGGGCAGCGGTTCTCCAGCACTGCGCTCAGAGTGCGGCTGTTTGATTGATTGGACGTGATTCTTCAGGCTGGGAGTTAGAGGTTTCACTTAAATGTCATCCAGGTCTGAACTCGCCCTCTTTAATGTGAAGAGAGAGCTGGCATGGACCAGCAGGTGGTTGTACAGGTGATGGGTGGAGTCCACATTTCTCACACACACCCCCATTAACCTCCATGCTACAAGCCCGAGAGGCTGTTGGTGAGTGAAGAGTCTCCTCCCAGCCTTGGCACCAGTTCTCCATCCTTCCCTCCTCCCCCACCTCCTCCCCCTCCTCCTCCTCACAAACTCATCTAACAGTATAAAACACCAGCGTCTCTCTGAGCTCTCCACTTTCTCCTCCAGCTGAAGCAGAAAGACAGTCTTCTTCACCCTCATCACCAGACATCATGACGTCCATGATGATGCGAAGCTCCAGGTCCATGGGTGGCGGCGCCTACAGGGCCAGCGCCGGCTCCATGCATGGAGGTGCTGGTGGCAGCCATGTCCGTATCTCCTCCGGCGGCTCCTCCATGTCCATGTATGGTAGCGGCGGCGGTGGAGGTGGTGGAGGGTCCTACAGCTTCAGCTACAGCGGTGGAGGTGGTGGCGGCGGCGGGTTTGGCGCTGGCGGCGGCGGGTTTGGCGCTGGCGGTGGCGGCGGCGGCGCCGACAGCATGGACATCTCGGCCAACGAGAAGGCCACCATGCAGAACCTGAACGACCGTCTGGCCACGTACCTGGAGAAGGTCCGCAAGCTGGAGGCGGCCAACGCCGAGCTGGAGCTGAAGATCAGGCAGTTCCTGGAGAGCAAGACCGCCCCCTCCTCCAGAGACTACAGCGCCTTCTACATCACCATCGCAGAGCTGCAGGGAAAGGTAGGCTCACGTTTAGTCACATGACATCATGGTCATGAAGGTGTGGACATACCTGTCAGTGTAAACACAAAATCATTTATACAACTGACTGATGAACTGTTGTCTGTCTGACCGTCTGTCTGTCTGTCTGACCATCTGTCTGTCTGTCTGTCTGTCTGTCTGTCTGTCTGTCTGTCTGACTGTCTGTCTGTTGAGCAGGAAACAGCAGTGTAGAACTGGGCAGACTTTAAAGGGCAGGATGTGAATCACACGTGAAACCACTAAAAACTAGTCGAGTCTAACGATGCAGATCGACTGTCAGCACCTTTAACCTCCACTCTTTAAGTCCAGCTGAAATCAAAGGTTGTTATCTGTCTGCTGCAGGACACCGTACATGTCTGCTCTGTAAATAAGAGCAGGGAGAAATGAATATTTCATATGCTTTAGCCTCATGATGGCGTCCTGGTTATTTCTCCGTCTTCCTACATATCAGTAAAAAATACTGATCATGAAAATCTCTCTCATCCTCCAGATCCAGGACGCTACCAAAGTCAACGGTGGCATCTACCTCGCCATTGACAACGCCAAGCTGGCCGCCGACGACTTCAGGCTCAAGTGAGTGAATTCGTTCATTAGGTGACAGGCTCAGAGCCTCCTCTCCTCTGATTGGCTGAGGCTCAGAGCCTCCTCTCCTCTGATTGGCTCACCGACCTGTTGTTACTCGAGCTCCAGAGAGAAGCCTGAGAGAGGAGATGTGAAACTGAGATTTTTATGCATTATTATTTTTTAAAAGCAAAACTCACACTCGGGACCTTAAGGTCAAAAATGTCCTCAAAAGACTGAAATAAAAATATCACATATTAATATTATTTTCCACTTTCACGGAGTTGGATTTTTAACCAACATCAGTCCTGATCATAACGACCAAATATTCCATCATTTCAGGATTTTATGATCAGTGGCAGCGATCTTCTTCTCATTGTCGACATTCATTGTTATGAAACAGATGTAGAGATGAAGCTCATGTTCGTTGTGCAGGTTCGAGAACGAGCTGGCCATGCGTCAGTCGGTGGAGGCCGACATCGCCGGGCTGAGGAGGGTTCTGGACGAGCTGACTCTGGCCAGGACCGACCTGGAGATGCAGATCGAGGGTCTGAAGGAGGAGCTGATCTTCCTCAAGAAGAACCACGAGGAGGTCAGAGGCCTGTCAGATCCGTTTGAACAGATAGATGAATAAATCCAGTCTGCTGAGACTCTAGGAAGGTCTCAGTGGAACTAGGTTTGTTGTCCTGAATCCTCACCTCCACCGGTGTCTCCTCCTCCTCGTCTCTCTGCAGGAGCTGCTGGCCATGCGAGCTCAGATGAGCGGTCAGGTGAACGTGGAGGTGGACGCCGCTCCTCAGGAGGACCTCAACAAAATCCTGGAGGAGATGAGAGAGTACTACGAGTCCGTCACCGCCAAGAGCCGCAAAGACCTGGAGGCCTGGTTCCAGGCCAAGGTGAGGAAGTGACTGTCCCGTCAGTGGGTCCAGACTCAAATGTCTCAGATGTAGAGGGACGTGTTGTGACCTTGCTGCTGTGTTTTCCCTCCAGTCAGAAACACTAAACAAAGAAGTCGCCGCCAGCACAGAAACCATCCAGACGTCCAAGTCGGAGCTCACAGAGATCAAACGGACGCTGCAGGGCCTGGAGATCGAGCTGCAGTCACAGCTCAGCATGGTGAGCATCACATCTCAGAGCACGTTTCACTTCCTGTTCCTCTGAAACAGGCTGAGCCGTCTCCTCTGTCCCCCTGCAGAAAGCCGGTCTGGAGGGAACCCTGGCTGAGACTCAGAGCCGGTACGCCATGCAGCTGGCCGGTTACCAGAACCAGGTAGCCATGCTGGAGGAGCAGCTGGTGCAGCTGAGGGCCGACCTGGAGAGGCAGGGACAGGAGTACCAGATGCTGCTGGACATCAAGACCAGACTGGAGATGGAGATCGCCGAGTACAGGAGGCTGCTGGACGGAGAGGGCGGCGGCAGGTGAGAGGACGGGACCACACGAGCAAAAACAATATCTTATAATAATATCAATATATATAAACACATTATAAGAGCCATTTCTGCATCACAGGAAACTAGAACTCTCAGGTTTTATTTACCTGTAAATAAAAGTATTGATTATTTTGAAAACCCTGACATTAGACTGACTGACGAACATGCAGGTCTGTTTCGTGTTGAAACAGGAAAATTCATTTGTTAGATCCAAATCAATTATTTTCCACAAACATAATGAAGCAAATAACTAAACTATGTAAAAAAAAAAATCAAACAAAATCCGGCTGCACGAAACATCCAATGAAGATTTATTTATTGATGATTATAATTATTTCCAGAAAAAAACTGAGAATCAATGTCTGAAATATGTGAAGAAATTAATTAAAACACCAATTAAATAATAATAAAAAATGTTTGGATCCATCATATAAAATATTTTTATATCATTATTGATTTTATTTATATTTATTTATTTATTAAATTCATCAACTCCAACTTCTCATACAGTTTTACAAAGATTACAGATTAGATTATTATTATTAGATTATTATTATTATTGTTATTATTATTAGATTATTATTATTATTATTATTATTATTATTATAGATCCTAACCACGGTGACAGAATATCAGTGGGTTACAGCTGATGAACATCTGATTAAAGACCTGACTGTTCTGTTTGTCTCCTGCAGCATCTCCGCCTCCTCCTCCTCCTTCTCCTCCTCCTCCGCCTCCAACTCCAACTCCACCTCCGCCTCCTCCACCTCCACCACCACCACCAAACAGAAAGTCATCACAGTCATAGAGGAGATCGTGGACGGAAAGGTGGTGAGCTCCACAGAGACCGTCAGCTCCAGCGAGTGAGCGCCAACTGCTCTCACTGCACTCTCACAAAAAATAAAAGTCTGCTGAGGTGCTTCAAAATAAAAGCTCATCTGTTGTGTTTTTTTTAAATCCAAGGAGGCTGCAGTTCCTTTAGTGGCCACTAGGTGCTGCACCACAGATGAAAAGTCTGTTTATTTTAAGCATTAAAATCTCCACAGATAATTTCCCTTTATCTGATGAGTCGAGGTTCATTCAGAGTAAGTGAAGATATATTTATATAGAAATAAACATCTTAATCACAGAGAATAAGGATCTGAACACTTCTTCTGCTGAACGTGACACAAACTAACCCGTCGTGGCAGCAGTATGTAATATATGTACATTACATTTTTATTTTATAAGTACATATATGTAAAAATGATATATACAACCTATTAGAAATAGGAACAATTTCATAAACTGACATATATCTAGCCTGTACAAATATATACATTTATGTATGTGTATATGTGATAATAATATATCCTCTTATAGGTGACATATATGGCAACATCACTCTTGATATAGGGACAAATGTCATATATTACATTTCTCTGTGGGCTGTGGTCTGCAAGGTAAAATTGCTGTTTCTGTCATTGTAGTCTGGCAGCATTATGACGACTGTCGCTGGTTAAACAAACTGTAGGAATCTGACTATAATCCAGAGCCTGTCAGCGGCACAAACAGCTGCCCTGATGTTTACACTGCAGCAGCTGTATTCTGTTCTTCTTCAATACTGCATCAATTCCTAAGATCTTTGTCGCTTTCAACAATTTACACCCAAAAACAGAGGACACTAAGACCCAGCTGCCAAAAGCTCCTCTGGACTTTCAATCTGATTTTACACATGAGGGTCACCTGAACGGACCAGGTTTCACCTCTGACCCTGAAACATTCCAAACAATAACTCAACATTCAGTTTAGCGTCCTGCAGCTGGTTCACACACACATAACTTCACTTACAGCCGAAAGCATGAAAACCATGAATATTCATCAAAACAATGTCAGATCCTGGAGGAGCCTGCAGTGTATCTGTTGTTCCTGTGGACCAAGACTCCATCTTTTTACACAAACGTCCTCTAATCCTGAGACTGTACTGTTTTTAAATTGACATAATTCAGTGTTTCTGAAATGAATAATTGAAATGGATTAGCTATAACGTGACCACGGACCATACAGAGTTCAACAAGACACAACTAGAAATTTAATGAAATGTAAATGAAAATGACCAAAATGTGGTGAGAGGAGGAGAGAAGGAAACATATATGCAATAATAATACTTTCCCAAAATGACCTCACTTTCTAAAAATATTCTGATTTTCAACAATAGTTTTTTTTTCATCTGTATAAAGAAGCCCTGAGAAAAAATAGTTTTTTTCTTTCTTCCCGATTCCGTTTTATCCTCATTTTTCAAAAATATCTTCACTTAAAAAAACGTCTAAATTTTTCAAAAATGTTGACTTGTTAAATTTTTTTCAAAAAATTTCTCAACTTAAAAAAAAAATCTCTCACTTCCCAAAAACGGCCTCAGTAGAATATCCTGTTCCCCTTTCTCTGTCCACGTGTAAAACTGGTTTTACAAACTTATAAAAATTCTTCCGGCCATAAAGCTGCAGTCAGTCTTCCACAGGCTTTACATGAACATTAGAGGACAGGTAACCATGGCGACGCCACTGAAGATTTGCCTGTGTTGTGTGTGTGAGACAGCAGCTCGTAAAAACACAAAGACAGAGGCCGAGTGTGCGTGCGTGATTTATTTACTTTCAGACGCCTGACAGGACCACATACCTATCACTGCACACACAAGTTCACCTGTGACTCCTGAACCACAGGTAACATGCCCCTGGCTCTTCCCCCTCCCCCTCCCCCTCCCCCTCCCTCTCTACGCCAAAAACAGTGACAGAAACTGAAAACCAGTCAGACTGAAAAATAGTGACAGCACAAAAAAACTGTCACTGGAAAAAATCTGCAGATTGAAAACGCATCAATATACAAAGAATATCAAAGCTAAATAAGATAATAAGATTGTAGTTTTAATATCTGCCTTTCATTTTTATATGACATATATGCCCCTATATCAAGAGTGATGTTGCCATATGTGACACCTATAAGAGGAAATATTATTATCACATATATACATCCTCTGGATATATGAAGATATAAGTTTATAACATATATGAAATACCTATAGTAAAATTAGTATATGTATATATATATATATTAAAAATATCTGTGAAGAATTTCAGGCTGAGGGATAGATATATATTTATGTGACCTATGTCTAAAATACATACATAAATGTATATATTTGTATATGTTTCATCAGAGTGAGAGTACTACAATGCAATAAATCGGGGGGGGGGGGGTACAGCGCAGACGTGTGCTTCGGTGAATTGAAGTCCTAAAATCTTTACAGTACCACGTTTGTTTAACTTAATGTCTACAGTCTGTAGATGATGACGAATCAAATCCATAACAGCAGCACATGAAGCATGAACCACGTCATCAGGGCCAGCACATCAGACCCACAGACAACAACTGACCGTGTCAGCAGGTGAATCTGAAGGGTCATCACAATTCATCAGAAAGGAAAGAAGAAGAAACAAACGACTGTTTTCAGTTCTCATTCTATAATCTTTGACTTATGGTGAGATATTTGATAATTTCAACATTTATGGAAATGAAACCACGTGAGAAGTTTAGAGGGAAACATCACTATTTGTTGGACTGTGAACCACTCAGACGTCTGACGTGTGACCACCAGTCAAACACTGCTTTTTGTAAGATGTAAGGAGCCAAAGAAGTTGAAATGTATTTAATTACTTTCCACCACTGCTGATACAATTACTGAGCTTTCATCACATGTGTATTTTAATATTCTTCAATCACCAAACCAGATAAAACTCCTGAATTCCTGAGTGAAAACAAAGAGGCTGTTTCTTCAAAACCTAAAAGCAAAAAGGTAAAAGACTAAATAAACCACCACAGACACACAACAGACTATTAACATGATTAATAAACTCTATATTGATGTTAAAACTTATCTCTAAAACAACTAATCCCTCACCGTCCCACTGCTCCTGACTGAGCACCAGTGTTTGCTAACATTAGATGTTGGTAATGAAATGACCAGCTAACACTGGGACTGAATGGGCGCTCTCAGCTAGCTAACATTAGTTAGCTAACCTGTAACTCGAGGCTAAAGTTAGAAACAACATGGCGCCAGCGTTCACCTGTAGATACTTCACACAATCTGACTCAGAAACTGTGTGTAAGACAGTGAAGTGTATTAAACCAACCGGACAGTTTGATACTGACACTTACATTTACCGTCACTTGATATAGACGCAGCGCGAGCCACTGACGCGAGTACGGAACGTTAAACAAGACGACGCAGGAAATAGGTACGGTCCACTTTGGGGGTTCTGAAATCGTATCACCAGAGATTCTTTCAAGCATGAATGTGGGAAATATATTTAAAGTTAAAATTACAGGTAAGAAAAATATATAGATGTGCAAACCCCTCTGTTGTTTTTACCCTGGGGGGGGGGGGGGGGGGGGGGGGGGGGCGGCGGGGGGGGGGGGGGGGGGGGGCGCTGGGGGGGGAGGGGGGCCGGGGGGGGGGGGGGGGTCCATGTCTAAATCGGTGGTGGTCAAACCCCCCCAAACCCTGGGATTCATGTATAATCTTTACATATATGTACATATAAAATAAAACCTTATATTTCATAAATGGAAATTCAGTATATGTATGTGGGCTGATTATTCCTGTATGTGTTGGCTGGTGGCTAAAGGTGAGCGGCTAAAGGTGAGCGGGCCCCAATGTCTGCATCATTACTGTCTTTCAAACTCTTCTTTTATCAGAAAGCTTTTATGAGTGTACGTGTTTTTTTCCCCATGATACAGACAATTTATATTTTCATGTAATTTTTTTTTGAATTTATAGTTTTATTTATTTTGCACAATTTTCAAACCACATAAAATGATAAAGAAAATAAACAGCGTACAGAGCAGGGAGCAGCATTTAAAGCCTTCACATAAGTAATGTTTAAATATCACAAAATTATTTAAAAAAAAATACAAAATGAACATACAAGAAAGTAACCTGCCCACATAAAAATGATGACAAACTAATAGAATCAAAATGTATATGATAAAATGAATAGCAATAATAACTATAAGATATTCCTTTATTAGTCCCACATTGGGGACTGTGTATATTTAGTATTTAATTGGACATATTATATTTTATTTTATTTTATTTTATTCTATTATAGTATTTATCTTCTTTAAGTATTTGGTTCTTGTTTTTCTTTTTTTGTACCGTCCACTTTGCTGCTGTGACGTGGGAAATCTCCCCACTGTGGGACTAATAAAGCAATAATATCAAAATAAGAGAAGAAAATGTGACAATGTGATGTGTGTGCAACATAAGCAAAACAGATAAGACATTAATGCATGGGGAAAAAAGTTCCACAAGAGCAGTTAAATGGTCTTAACTTACCTCTGCTTTATGATGTTTGTTTTTCTTTTGTTTTTAATTCACCTTTTTCTTTCTGTAAAGTTCTTTGTCACTTTGTTAAAACCCTCTGGAGTCAGAGTTGATCTTTTGCAGTTTCTCATTTTGTTCTGCACAAACTCTGGCCCTCCTGTAGAGTGTAAAGCTGTCAGAGAAATAACACCGGAGGCTGTAAAATCTTCAGTTCTAATCATGAGAATATGATTGCAGTTTAAGCTTGTAAAAAATATAATTTCATGTTTATACAAACAAAAACAGCTGAAAATAGAAGAAATAAAGCTCTAAAGTTACAGTCTGTTTAGGCCTGCACGGAAAGGGATTTTCTTCTGTACATTTTACATTAGAAATTTAACTGAAAATATTAATAATGTTATAAATTCACTATTTTAAAACTTTCATTTAATAAATAACAAGAGCCCGGGGTGGAGAATTAGCAGCAGCTATAAACTTTTACAGCTATAAAGTTTCGTGCTTTATTAAGAAACTATGTTAAATTGAATTTTCCCTATCAAATAAATAAATAAAGAATATAAGTAAAAATAAAATAAATACTTCTGGATCTGAATTTCAACACTTTTTCCCTCTAAACTTGACATAGACGTCTTGTCGCTGTGATCCAGCTGCAGGGTGAAGAGCCCGAATGAGGAGCTGCTACAAAGCCTTTCATTGTTTGCACAACAGGAGAGAGAGGGGAGTCTGTATGTAGACCTGCAACACACACACACACACACGCACACGCACACGCACACACACACACACACACACACACACACACACACACACACACACACACACTCAGAAACAACAGGCAGGTCGGGACATGCAGAGAGGAATCCAGAGGAGGGTCGAGGGTTTGAAATGTGTAAATATCTGGAGATTAGATTCCTCAGGTTTACAGAGGAACAGATACACCTGAACAAACGACATCACTGACTCACCTGAGAGACATTCAGATACAGATAATAGAGCAAACACTGATCCTCTGGATGTCACATCATTGTGCAACAGGCCTCCACTTCAAATTCCTGCTGTGTTTCGACTGTTTGTCATCCTCCTGCCACCTCAGCTTGTGGCCCCTACCCTGAGGCATGTGGGGGGGGGCGGACCCTGAGCCCCTCCCTCACTTTCAGGAGCCATAAAAGGAGCCGAGTCGAATCTCTGCTGCATTCCCTCCTCTCCATCCAGAGCAAGCAAACCTCCTCCACCATGGCCTCCTACTCTCGCTCCACCTTCTCCAGCGGAAACCGGTTCGGGTCCATGAGGGCCCCCAGCGTGTACGGTGGCGCCGGAGGCTCCGGGGTCCGCATCTCCAGCATGAGCGCTCCCAGAAGCTTCTCCTCCGCCGCCACCGGTGCCGCTGCAGGAGGTGGCTTCAACCTGGCCGACGCCATCGACATCTCCGACAACAAGAAGATGGCCATGCAGAACCTGAACGACCGGCTGGCCTCCTACCTGGAGAAGGTGCGCAACCTGGAGAAGGCCAATGCCGAGCTGGAGCTGAAGATCAGACAGTTCCTGGAGAACAAGACCAAACCTGAGGGCCACGACTGCACTGCATTCAAGGTGGTCATCAGCGACCTGCAGGACCAGGTGAGACCAGGTTCTGATTCTGCTCATTTTCATGTAGGGTAAGGATTGGCAAGGATTGACACATGAGATCATGAGCCACCTGAAACTGAAGATGCTCCGATTGTCTGAAAGCTTTTCGTGAAACGCCCCATGGCAGGTGCACAGTGTGATTTGTTGTTAGGTGCAGAATGAATACAGGTGAATACAGGTGCAGCCACACCCCTACACCACCTACAGCTGCAGCACCCGGCCTCCAGCTCTGGTTTTACATGATTTGCACATAAGAACAGAAACCACTAAAGCACTGAAGGGAAATTTGACTTTCATTTGTTTAGTCTAATCTCTTTTAAATCAATCTTGTAGCCTCCTCACAAACCTGGTTGCGTTCACCTTCTTTACACTCATGAGAAACAGGAAGTCAAGACAAATTCCAAAATAAATGTTACTTTTTATTTTTCGCATCATTTAAGACAAAGCTGCAGCCACTCCCTGGTGTCTGTTTGTCTTTGAGTCTCAGCACAAGCTGATCAAATGAAGCTGATCCAGTCTAACTCTGTCCTCCGTCTGTTTTCAGATCTTAGACGCCACCCGCACAAACGGGTCTCTGTACCTGGCCATCGATAACGCCAAATTGGCTGCTGATGACTTCAGGGTCAAGTGAGTAAAAACACTGCACATCCAGCTCAGCTCAGGTTTCAGATGTTACGTCATACAGCTGCAGCATGACGCCATGTTGGAATTCATGTTATTTACTGAGCTGCTTTTTGTGCCACGCCCCAACATCTACTGGTGCAGCCACAAATCGTTATCTTGAAGGAAGAGTTTGACTTACTGAGTTCAGATGTTCAGATTGATACCACTTTCATGTCTGTGCAGTAAAAATGAAGCCTCATCCAGTGGCTGGTTAGCTGAGCTTAGCATAAATACTGCAAACAGGGGGAATAGCCAGCGTGGCTTTATGAAGCAGCTGATGTGACTGATGCCCCCACCACTGCTGCTGCTGCACAGGTTTGAGAACGAGCTGGCCATGCGTCAGGGTGTCGAGGGTGACATCGCCGGGCTGAAGAGGGTCCTGGACGAGCTGACTCTAGGAAGATCCGACCTGGAGATGCAGATCGAGGCTCTGAGGGAGGAACTCATCCAGCTCAAGAAGAACCATGAGGAGGTGAGCACGAAACTGCAAACTACCTGTGATTCAAATTAGCTCAGTTCATTATGAAGCATTAAAAATTTCAACCAGTGACGTCTGGAGGATGCAGCTACTTCTTGATTAAAGAAGCCGCAGAAAATTTTGTTATAAAGGATTTTTTTTTATGGTTTTACAAAGTAGAAGAAAATCTTAAGTGACTTTCAAAAGTCCAAAGTCATGTTTTGAAACTGCAGATTTAGATTTGGACAAATGATTTAATTTAAATTAATATTTAAAAAAAAAAAAAGCAAAACAAGCTGCAGAAAATTGGAATCACATCCAAATAAACGATTTAAAAAATGTTTTTTCATTGATTACCTTTTCATTGATCTGGATGTGTTGTCCTGCAGGACCTGCTGGCTCTGAGGGCTCAGATGAGCGGTCAGGTGAACGTGGAGGTGGACGCCGCTCCTCAACAGGATCTGTCCGCCATCATGGGCGGAATCAGAGAACACTACGAGAACGTCGCTACCAAGAACCGCAGAGACCTGGACACCTGGTTCCAGGCAAAGGTGAGCTTCATAAAGTCTCCTGAATCTGTCTGTGCAAAGCATTTTGGGATCCTCATATCAATGCAACACAATTGTTTCAGTGCTTCAAAGTGTTTTCCACAATAAAAGTCCTACTACAGGCCTCATTTTCTCCTTTTGTGTCAAAAATAGGCCTTTTAATGTTGGGTACTTTTTTTCTGGTTTGTGCACAAAGTTGGGGGTCTGATGTCAGGTTAAATCTCTATTGGTCAAACTGAAAACAAAGTGAGTATCTGAAAAGTTAAAGAGCAGAATCAACTCAACAAGAGAGTGAGACATAAAAACACAGGTGTGAAATAAAAATGACGAACAATAGAGTATCGTCTGCATAGAGGCGGATTTAAAACAGACACTAACCTCCTCAGACTAACATTTTTTCTTTGTTTCTTTGTTGTTTTTATAGTCTGAGGAGATCAATAAGGAGGTTGCCGTGAGCACAGAGTCTCTCCAGTCATCACGCTCTGAGGTCACAGAGGTCAAACGCTCGCTGCAGGGTCTGGAGATCGAGCTCCAGGCACAGCTCAGCATGGTGGGTTTCTACCGTTTCTGGGTCCTTTTTTCAATTTCAGCCAACAGAGTCTGTGAATCTTCTGACACGGTTTCTTCTCCCTGTTAGAAAGCGTCTTTGGAGGGATCCCTCGCCGACACCCAGGGCAGGTATGCTGCCATGCTAGCGGGTTACCAGAAGCAGGTGTCCTCTCTGGAAGACCAGCTGGCTCAGCTGAGAGCTGACCTGGAGCGCCAGGGACACGAGTACCAAATGCTGCTGGACACTAAGACCAGGCTGGAGATGGAGATCACTGAGTACAGGAGGCTGCTGGATGGAGAGCTGTCGAGGTGAGTCCACCAGTCCATACTGGGATGATACTGGGATATATCAAACATGTGATATCAGCTACAGAAAAACAACTTAACATTAACAGTAATATATAACACTCAGAGGTTCATAGTTATTCTCCTCTAGTGACTCGTTTTTTATGAAGATGTCCAATCATTATTATGAAAGTTCATTTTTGCCCAAAAAGAAGAAAAATTGATAAAAATGATAGTGTGACAAAAATAAAAATGCATATAGTTTGTAACACTTAGAGATACTAAATTACAATTCTGTTCAAAATTATATGATAGTAAGAAAATAAAAAATTAGGAAGAAATTATGAAACAGTTTAAAGAAGTCAAAATGATCAAAATTGTTATAGAAAATAAAAAAGCTGATTCATGGTCTCATAATTTTCATCATTTATCATTTTCAACTTTTCAACAATTGAACTTCCATACTTCCACAACTTTTACTAATAAAAATAATATTAAAACCTTTTAAATAGAACTTTAAACAACAGACAAGAACAATGGACACAACATTATGAAAGACACATTTTAGCCACTTAAGTCCCTCGTGATCTTTGGAAACTGGTAGAAAACCAGTGAAACCAGAGAGAAAAATAATCAGTGAAAGTCAAATTTAACAGACAGTAAATGTTATTTTTGAGGATTAAAATTCAGTAATAAAGGCTTAATATGAAGATAGTGAATGAAAAAGTATTAAAATAATTAAATGTAATGTGTGTGTGTGTGTGTGTGTGTGTGTGTGTGTGTGTGTGTGTGTGTGTGTTCCTGCAGCCCGGCCTCCTCCACTTTGACTCGTAAAGTGCTGATTGTCACCAAAGAGGTGGTGGACGGTGAAGAGGTCAGCTCCAAGACTGAGGAGACTCAGTGAGACGACACACTTGTCACCATGCTGCCGACCGTTCTCAGAGACACTAATAAAACTCTTCTGATGAACTGACACGTGTGTGTGTTCTCTTTCTTACTGTTATTATATCATTTATATTATATATGTTAATACTGTCAATATGTCAAATATGACACTGACGTCATCTCTATATTGTATAATCGAGATAATGAGATATCAGGAGAAAGTAATTTTGACTGAACCTCATCCACTAAGTCGCAGTAATACTCCTTAGCAACACTCCCTAGTAACACTCCTTAGTAACTCGTTAGCTGATGAGGCCTGATCTGAAAATTATCTTGGATGAAAAGACTCAGCGAAGGAAACTTTTAAAATACTAAAAATCATAAACAGAGTTTTGTGTCGAGGCCGCAACGTGAAGAACACACACAATCAGTCCTGAGAACAACTGAACTTCATCCAGTGTCCTGCAATTACACCTGTGGCTGCAGGGGGCGCTGCTGTTCAGCAGACGTTACAGCAGAGTCACAGTAACAACACAACTGTAACAAAACACACACACACGGTAACAACACACACACACACTGTAACAACACAACTGTAACAACACACACACACAACTGTAACAACACACACACACACACTGTAACAACACACACACACACTGTAACAACACACACTGTAACAACACACACACACAACTGTAACAACACACACACACACACTGTAACAACACACACACACACTGTAACAACACAACTGTAACAACACACACACACAACTGTAACAACACACACACACACACTGTAACAACACACACACACACTGTAACAACACACACTGTAACAACACACACACACACTGTAACAACACACACTGTAACAACACACACACACTCTGTAACAACAGCTGTTCTGGCTCCGCGGTGTTGGAGGCCTCTGCCGGTTCTGCAGCGGCGCCCATCTCTGCCGGTTTGGTGGCAGTGTTGCTCTTCTGGCCTTGCTCGCCTGCCTCCAGGAAAGTAGACCAACCCTTCAGTCGCTCCTCTCGCTCCCAGGGCAGGGTTTGGTCATCACATCTCCCAATTCATTCTCTATGGGAATTTTTCGCCTTTTATCAGCATTTACGTCGCCATGGTTACTCAATCGCTAAGAAAAGTGACAGCACACCATTCCTGATCGAGCAGCACGTACCGATATATTGCTTTCTCAAGCGATGCCCATCCATCCACTGCACCACAGCACATGATGTGAGCTGCAAGAATAAAAGGAGGCACACATTACACATGAATCCTCACATACAGTAACAGCATTGTGTCCAATGGAAACTATTTACAACATTTTACCAGGGAAACAGTCAGTGTCCAGTCTTTGCACTGCACCATCCTGAATGCAGTTTAAGAATATCATTAAAAGAAAAGAAAAGAGTAAATAACAGTGATTCAGTTACCGTCTGTCATCTTTGAATATATAGACTTCTTCAGCCGTAGCCGCTGTCCACGACCTCTCAGCAGCAAACAGCAGAGACACGGTCCGACAGCAGCTGCTGAACATATGGAGCAATAAGAAGCTAAAGAGACAGATTTCCCTCAGCAGCTGGTGGAGACCAAACACAGAGCTAAAAGAGAGGGAACACTGACTGAGATCATCATGAGACATCAGCTGACACAAACACCACTCCAACTGCACAATGTGCAAATAATAAAAATTTATAAAATTAATGTCAATTAAAAGTTAGAAATGAAGATAGAAAACGTTTTCCCTCCACTCCTCCCACAGTCTGTCCACCAAACAGTCACAGTGTGACAACCTGCAATGTGAGTGAGGTCAGTGTCAATCTTCTGGGTCTGGACACACTTGCTGGCAGATGTATGACGTTGGCACCGGAGGTTGTTTCCTCCAGGCAGGCGGCCCCGCTCTGCCACAGCAGCTTCAGTCACCTTCCTTTCCTGTAGGCTCTGGTCCTGGGTTCAGGTAGTACTGCTGCTCCTCTCCGGGACACTGAAGTTAAAGGTCTGTCCTTGTCGCCACCTGGACCAAGGACAGACCTTTGCTGTAGGGAGAGTCTGGTTTAGGATTTTATTTTAGGATTTCATCTTTCATTAAAAAGATAAATCACAGAACAGATTCCAACACACCAACAGCTTCATGACAAACCTCTCACCACTGGAATCTCATTCAAATGCAAAGAGCTGGATGTTGGTCTGAGCCATCAACCTGGGCGCGGCCAGCACTGCCTCTCTGATGGCCACATGATCCCTGGAGACTGAATGACCAGCGAGTCCTCACGGTCCGCTCTGGACCACGTGGCCACCGGGTGAAGCCCGCAGAGCTGGTTGCAAACGGCCTCCACCAGGCGGCTAACACTGGCCCAGTTTGCAGGGCCGAGGTTCAGTCCAAGAAGACAGCTGAAAGATCATCAGAGAGCAGTGTGGTGTTAATATAGATCTGATATTCATTAGAGGAAACAGTGATATCTGAAGTGACTCTACCTCTGTCTGTCCGAGACACACACTGAGCAAGAGAGAGAGAGAAGCCAGAGCTAGCTGCTAAGCTAAAGTAACAATCAGTTCTAACAGCACATGTACAAATGCTGAATCAGTGAAGTTCGCTATAAGCAGCAGAGAGCTGTGGGTGCTGGAGCAAGAACTGGTCAGTTTAAATGTACAGCAGGTAGTTAGTCACTGTAATGAAAGAAAACAACAACATTAACTGTGTTCAGATAGAGCAGCAATAAACTCTACCGGAAACAGAAACTCCAGAGACCTGGCGATGAGACGCTACAGTGAGTCAGCACGTAAACGGTCACTCACTGCTGTTAATGAAAGGTGATGTACTCTGAGTAAACTGTTACTACTGCTTGCATTTTTTTAAAAGGGGAAGAGGAGGGTAAAACATCTTATATGGGGATGATGATGTGAGTTTATTACAGAGCGGAGACGGAGAGTTGACGTGAGGAGATGATTGTTGTGATAGCTTGAGTGTGTGAGTGTGCTCTGTGAGATTTTATATATATTCTCGAATAGAGCGGTGAGCATGGCGGGCACTACGCTATATTCAGATTCGATATGAGGTATTATAAGCTTCTGAGCACTAGTATATTTATTATATCTGCCTAGCGTTGGCTGCGTGGTCACGGTTCTCGGGTAAAGCACCATTGAACCTTTGGGTGGTGTGTTTACGATTATGACTTAGTTAATACAACTGTTGTATTGGGATTTCTGACATAAAAGATAGTGTAATGTTTGTCCACATATGTTGTCAGAACTATATGGAGAATACTGTGGAAAACAAGATAAAACTGAAGCTAAAAAACAACAGACCACCCCCCTCAGCTCCACAGCCCCCCCTCTTTCAGAGGTGACATCATCACCTCCTCATTATAGGAACCTTAACAGGCAAGATAGACCAATGGAGAAATGCCAGTTTCAGTTGTTCAGATCATCCCGGGGCTCTGAAGAACTATTTGTGAATAATTGGTTGATATTGTAAATTTACATCTGAATATATTAAATAAAAGTGTTATAAAGTCAATAGTGGTGTGTATGTTATTTGTAATTAAGTTTCCAACCCCACTTTAGTTGAAAGACTACATACAGAGACTTAACAGTTTCATTTGTATTTCTTCAGTTTATTATATTTTATGAGAAATGTAATAAAATTGATCTGAATCTGAATCAGTAAATATTGTATTTAGATTGAGCTTCTACAGGTTTTAACATTACTTTACACTTAAAGATTCAATGTTGACACAAATACTGCAAGTTGAAGTTTGAGATGATTTTAATGTTTAACACAGTATTTTTTACTTTGTCTTCAAAACAAAAGGTTTACTTTACAACATTAAGCTTGTGTTAATATTTAATTGATTGACACTTTTCACTTACAGGAAAAATCTGTAAAATAACAGTTTTCCTCTGTAGAAATATTAATGAAACTTTCTGTAAATTTAATGTTTTTACACTTTATTTGAATTAGGATGTTTTACTTTAATTATACGGTTTTGTTTGGCAGCTGCTGCTGACAGACATTTGACTGTCTTTTACGATTTTTTTTAGAGAGGAGCTTTCTCTCTCATTCTCTCTCTCTCTCTCTCTCTCTCTGTCTCTCTCTCTCTTTCGCTCTCTCTTTC
>NW_019174421.1:546012-548641 GCF_002260705.1 Seriola dumerili | reverse complement strand
CTCTCTCTCTCTCTCTCTCTCTCTCTCTCTCTCTCTCTCTCTCTCTCTCTCTCTCTCTCTCTCTCTCTCTCTCTCTCTCTCCCCTGTTCTGTATAAATCTGCTGTGTATGAAGGTTTCGTGTGTGTGTGTGTGTGTGTGTGTGTGTGTGTTTACCAGTTAAACAGAGCAGACTGTTGCATGATGGGAAGGTCAGTGAGGAGGTTGATGAACTTTACAGCAAATCCAGCATTTACTCCCACTGACTTACACACACACACTCTCACACACACACACTCTCACAGACACACACTCACACATCAGGATCAGGGACGATGAGTCAGTCTTCAGGTCGCAGCAGCAGGATGGAGGTTCTGCAGGTTCTGGTTCTACTGCTGGTCTCTGTGGGGCGTTCAGGTCAGTCCGAAAACTGAGCTTTTCCCTCAGTCCTGTGTGTTTGTGTGTCTGTTTGTCGACTTGATGTCTTTATTGGAAACGGCTTGAACTCAAAACTTTTAGTTTGTAGAGCCAATCAGGCTGCATCAGCTTCATAAGTTTAAATACATTAAAATTAAAAATCAAAAATCGTTTTGACTCAACATAAAAAAATCATGTCAACCTCAGAGTGTTTGTCAAGTGAATATTTGTGTAGATTTAATAATAAACCTTTATGTCATGGATGGATCGGTGTTTACAGTGCGTCCTGATCCTGGTCTTCTCTGGTAGAAACACAAGCCGTTCTCTGACCTGATTGATTGATTGATTGATTGATTGATTGATTGATTTTTGATTTTTGATTGATTTGACTTCAGCCTCTCCCAAAGACAGTACAAAAGAATTATACTTAGAAAGAGAGGTGACAGAGTCCACAGCTCCATCACTGAGTCACAGATCCTCTGGTCGGATGTGAAGTGAAAGTTCGCTCAGTTTCTTACTGGATGTAAAAGTTGATCTTTTAAGGTTTCTCCTTTTTTTGCGGCACAAACTCTGGATCCTCCTGACAAATCTTCAGCTCTGATCATCAGGATATGATCACAAAAAGTTTAAGGCTGTAAAAAAATATTGTGTCATGTTTATAAAAAAAGTGGAGGAAATAGAGCTCTGAAGTTACAGTCTGGTTAGACCTGCATGTAAAGTGATTTGATTGGTGTTTCTCCTGTGATGAACACAGTGTATGGGCTATCAGATTTTCAAAATAAAATAAAATTCATTCCGCTGACTAAAAGCTGCTTCCAAGTAAGAGTCCTTCATAGAAATGTAGGGGAGTCAAAAGTTCAATATTTGTCTTGAAGTGTGGAGGAGTAAAAAGAACAGAAGAATAAAACTCAAGTGAAGAAAAGATTCTGGAAAAATGAACCTGCACAGGTAAATGGTTCCCATGAACTGAAGCTGCAGCTCACACCGACACACTGGAGATTCAACAGCAGGTGAAACAGCGCCCCCTGCAGGTCAGAGCCAGACACTGCACTGGACTTCTAAACCCAAGAGAGGGATCAATATTTAGATTAGAAAAGGCCCATCACCCCCCACCCCCCCACCCCCACCAGTATCACTTATCAAAACCAAGAAGCAAAGACAATCCAAATAATAATAATAATAATAATAATAATAAACTTTATTCATACAGCACTTTCTTAACAAAGTTACACAACATGTCAAACTTTCATAAAAGCTTCTGATAACAGATGCTGCCTGTCTGATTCTCTGAACTCAACTGACACTGAGTAAAATGAGAATTAAAAATAGAAATGCAAAGTTACAGTAAGTGTCCCTGAATGCAGCACAGGAAGTGAAAGTGCTGAGAACAGCAGAGTTGAATTCAGAGGAACATCAGCAGGAAGTTGTTGCAGCGTCAGATCTGCAGGAGAAGTTACTGCAGCAGTCTGAAACTTCTTTACTTTATTATTTGTTTTTTACTTGTTTTGTTTTTTCGGGACTTCTGCCTGAAAATTGCGTAACTGATGATGGGAAACATGAAGAAAGTTTACCCTGTGTCGAAATCCTGAAAATCACAAACAAACACACACACACACACACACACACACACACACACACACACACACACACACACACACACACACACACACACACACACAACATGACTTTCCTCTGCAGAGTCTGGGTTCAGCCTTTTCCACTGGTCAAAACACCTGCTAACATCAGTGTGGAAGGGACCAATCTGTCTCTTTGCTCTAAACAACATCAGAGATCAGGTGTCACACCTGTCACATCTGTCACATCTGTCACATCTGTCCTCCCGTCACACCTGTCACATCTGTCACACCTGTCACCCCTGTGACAAGAGGAAATATAAATGTAAATCATTCATGACCCTGTGTGTGTGTGTGTGTGTGTGTGTGTGTGTGTGTGTGTGTGTGTGTGTGTGTGTGTGTGTGTGTGCGCGCGCAGAGTGTGTGAGGTGTTTTGCACGTTTCAACCTGAAGACAGGTGAGTGTCATGAAGAGATCGGCGACGTGGACGAGGACGACTGCTGTCAGAACCCGAAGTACGGTTACCAGGCAACAGACAGAGGGTGTCGGTCCTGTGGGTCAGTACACACACATACTGCCCCTTACTGCCCCTTACTGCCCCATACTACTTGTGACTCTCATGTGACTCTGAAAATATGTGTGTGTGTGTGTGTGTGTGTGT
>NW_019174421.1:538653-545751 GCF_002260705.1 Seriola dumerili | reverse complement strand
CCAACAAAAACACACACACACACACACACACACACACACACACACACACACACACACACACACACACACACACACACACACACACAACATGACTTTCCTCTGCAGAGTCTGGGTTCAGCCTTTTCCACTGGTCAAAACACCTGCTAACATCAGTGTGGAAGGGACCAATCTGTCTCTTTGCTCTAAACAACATCAGAGATCAGGTGTCACACCTGTCACACCTGTCACATCTGTCACATCTGTCCTCCCGTCACACCTGTCACATCTGTCACATCTGTCACATCTGTCACATCTGTCACCCCTGTGACAAGAGGAAATATAAATGTAAATCATTCATGACCCTGTGTGTGTGTGTGTGTGTGTGTGTGTGTGCGCGCGCAGAGTGTGTGAGGTGTTTTGCACGTTTCAACCTGAAGACAGGTGAGTGTCATGAAGAGATCGGCGACGTGGACGAGGACGACTGCTGTCAGAACCCGAAGTACGGTTACCAGGCAACAGACAGAGGGTGTCGGTCCTGTGGGTCAGTACACACACATACTGCCCCTTACTGCCCCTTACTGCCCCATACTACTTGTGACTCTCATGTGACTCTGAAAATATGTGTGTGTGTGTGTGTGTGTGTGTGTTCAGTATCGCAGTGTGGTCTTCCTGGTCGTCATGGTCACCCTGTAACATCCTGTGTGGGGAGGGGGTGAGGCAGAGGAGCAGGAATTGTTTTGGACTCGGTGACTGTGACAACCCTGACTTCAAGCTGCAGATGGAGCCGTGCAACAGCACCTGCTGCGACGGTACACACACACACACACACACACACACACACACACACACACACACACACACACACACACACACACACACACTAACATTAATGTGTGTGTGCTTGTAGCAAAGGGGTGGGGCTCCTGGCTCCCCTGGTCAGCCTGCCCCTGTGGGACAGTGGGCGGAGTCAGGAAGACAACAAGAGTCTGCTCCAGTCCTCAGTGTCCTCTGTCCTGCACTGGTCCTTCAAAGAGGGAGGAGGAATGTCCACCACGCACCTGTCCAGGTAACCCGTCTCTCTCTCTCTCTTACCTGTCTGTGTCTCTCTCTCTCTCTATCTGTCTCTCTCTCACTACCTGTCTCTCTCTCTCTATCTGTCTGTCTCTCTCATTCTCTCTCTGTGTCACTGTCTCTCTATCTGTGTCGCTTTCTGTCTCTCTCTCTCCTGTCTCTCTCTCACTACCTGTCTCTCTCTCTCTATCTGTCTCAGTCCATGGGGGTTGGTCCAGTTGGTCCAGTTGGTCTCAGTGCTCTGGTTCGTGTATCGATGACCAGCGTAGTGATGTCGCCCCCCCCTCCAAAGTGCGCTATCATTCTTGCTCTAACCCCGCCCCCTCCAATGACACGGACCCACCTGGTAATCATTGCCCTGGAGACCACTTCCAGAAAGAGGACTGCAGCGACCTCCCCAACTGTCCAGGTGAGAGAGGAACTGATCAACGAAGATGTCAGGTAAGGTAATGAAAAGCTGACGTGCGCTCTGATTGGCTGTCTCTGCAGTGGACGGCAACTGGGGGAAGTGGTCTCCGCCTGGGCCGTGCTCTGCCTCCTGTGGGGAGGGGCTTAGGCTATCAATCAGGATCTGTAACAGCCCCGCCCCAAAGCATGGTGGTCGATTGTGTGAGGGATCGAACACTCAGACCAGCATCTGTCGGAGCCCCTGTCCTGGTAACACACACACACACACACACACACACACGCGCACACGCACGCACGAACACAGTAAACTCTCGCTGCCACTGCACATTTTGTGTAGGTCAGTGGTTCCCAACCTGTGGGCGGGGCTAAAGGTCATTTCTGCACTTTGATCTAGTTATATTTTATAATCTGTGTTTTTATGCTTCTTGTATTTCTGTTAAGGACACTGAATGACCTCTGTGTATGACAATGTTAAGGACACTGAATGACCTCTGTGTATGACAATGTGCCGTACAAATAAATTTCATTGTTTTTTTCCTCTATCGCTGTGATGAGCCAATGAGTTCAGTCCTGGATGTTCACATGTTATTTGGCCTCTGTATTGGTAAGAACCACGTCCGTCAGCAGCATCACTTCCTCTCTCTGTCTGTAACAGTTGACGGGTTCTGGACCGGTTGGTCCAGCTGGAGCGAGTGTCCCTCTTCCTGTATCCCAAAAAACCAAGCTCCTCCCAGGAGCCGCCGGCGCTCTTGTTCTAACCCCGCCCCCTCATCCATTCCGCCCGGCAAACCATGCCAAGGTGAAAACCACCAGACAGAAAAATGCAACCACCTGCCTCATTGCCCAGGTACATCTGTCTTTGTGTCTACCTGTCTGTCCTATCACTGTTTCAATGCCTGCCAGGTGTGTTAACGACTCTTAGGTGTTTTTATTCCCAGGTGTCCACATAAAGGTGTTAACAGCATAGATACGATAACAACTCCCAGGTATTTTAATGACTGTCCAACAGAGATGATGAGTGACTCCCAGGTGTCAGGTTCACAGGCCACGCCCAGCCCAGGAAGCAGAGCAGCAGCTCTCTGACTGAAAGCACCTTCAAAGTAGACACAGACAATGACTCTCTCTCTTCCTCTGTCTATTTTGTCTGTCTTCTACCAGTGGATGGAGGATGGGGGTCTTGGTCTCCCTACACTCCCTGCTCTGTTACCTGTGGGGTGGGGCTTCGGGTGTCAGTCAGGAAATGTGACAGCCCCGCCTCTGAACATGGTGGCCAGCAATGTCCTGGAGAGGGACGTCGAACCATTATCTGTACAACCAACGTACACTGTCCAGGTACACACAAGATTGTTTGTAGAGGTGATAACGACTCCCAGGTGTTTACGTACAGGTGATAATGACTCCCAGGTGTCACAGTGATGGAGGTGATGTTTCAGTGCGCAATACATTAATCAGCGACTAAATTCATACATACCTTCTGTCTGTTTGCAGTGGATGGTGTGTGGTCGCCGTGGTCGTCGTGGACCTCATGTAAATCCCTGTATGGTAGCAAGAACATCACCTGTAGGATGTCAGGCGGCAGTCAGACTCGATTGCGTCATTGTCTCCATCGAGGTCATAACGGGTCCATCTGCGAAGGATCCGAACGGACGCACAGTCGGGTCTGCTATGATGTCCACAACTGTGACTGTGGGTGACACACATTTGTCTTTCTGTACTTAATGCATTTTCAGTCCTCTAACCCCAACCGTTCCCCTGACCTTAGCCGAAACCCGATTCTAACCTGAACCTTAAAACCAAATCTTACCTTGACCAAGCTGCTGATAAAATCCTGATTTTAACGACCACGACAAGGTCTGATGACATCACCAAACACATCAGGTAAAGACAAAGACTGAGCTGTGATTTCAGCTCGACTTACTGAAATAATCAGAGAGAACATCAGAAGAGGCACAATATCTTTCAGTTTTCTACTGCTGTACTTCCTCAAAATGTGGGTAGGGCCTATATTTACCTGCAGCAGGTAACAGGCTTTTATTAGAGGCAGGTCCTTATGTCCAACTCACTCTGTTTGATATGTAGAGTTGGTCAGATATTTTAGTCTTGTTTAAGTTTCTGCATTGCCTAATACAAACTCAACACTTCCTGTAATAGTTTCAAATTAAAACCCCTGTAGTGTTTCAGTGGACAGAAACCCTTTATGTCTTAACAGGGCTTTTACTGCTGTGCTACGGTGAGTGTATTGTCTCAATTTCTGCTAGCTTCTTTAGCAGTTAGCAATGACTTCTCTCTCCCTCCCTCCCTCTCTCCTCTCTCTGTGTCTGATGTTGAGTTATTCCTCTGCCTTCTTTAGTATAATGATCCATGGAATCAAAGTAGTTCATTTGCTGTAACGGAGGCGAGGCTCAATGTATTGGAAGTTCTCCTCCTCTTCCCTGTAGTTCTCGAGCAGCTGGGAAACAAGAGCAGCTCAGTAGACTGCACAAAACAAGAGGTGCAGCACTAATGCTCCAGTTGGCATCCGTACACAGTCCAATCATGGGGCAGTTGGCTGACCAATGGTGGAAATATAACCAGTCAGTCAGTCAGTCAGTCAGTCATTCAGGAGTGGCCCCGCTGGTGCATCCAGCCAAAAATAAATAAATCAATAAATAAATTGGCTCCTCATTAAAGATTAGTCATCTCAGATGGGACATGGAGCAGCCTTAACAGATTTGATCACCAGCCAATCACATGCTTTTTTTCTTGTTGTTGCTGGTGTGTGTGTGTGTGTGTGTGTGTGTGTGTGTGTGTGTGTGTGTGTGTGTTGTAGTGAAGGGCACCTGGGACGGCTGGAAGCTGTGGAGTTCATGTGACCCACTCTGTGGAGGAATGTCCAGTCGCTCCAGGGTGAGACACTGTAAACCTGATTACAGCGGATACCGGTGAGTTCACTGAGTTCTTCTGTGTGCTGGAAACACCTGAGATAATATATAAAATACATATATGTATACCACAAAAACTAATAAGACAGGCTTAGTGAATAAATGATGACATACATGGAGCTTGTGTAGCAAAGTGACAAACATACATAACAAATATAAGTGACAAACAAGTGCAATATTTCATTATTTCTATTCCCTGTGTCGTTTCAGACAAGTGCACTTTTCAAACCCTGCAGTTACACCACAAACTGTTACAGTTACATGTATATTTTAACTGATATATTCATATATAGTTTTCATATGTCATAGTATAAGGACATATATTTACATTTCATGTAAGGATTTTATCTTTGTCTTTTTTTTTCTTTTTTTTTATTCGAGTGTGTGTGTGTGTGTGTGTGTGTATGTGTGTGTATGATAGGATGTTCTAATAAAAGTTGATTGTATACAACAATAATAATAATTATAATAATAATAGATGGTAATGATAGCAATGATATATAGTAATAATGTGGTATTATCAGCAATGTACATGTGCACATATATATATATATATATATATATATATACAGACAATATAACAATAATATATGATAAGAATAATAACATGATAATATATAATGATCTTTATCCTTATAATCTTATTTCTTATTCTCTATTCTTTGCCACATTTCCTTTCCTGAGGGAGCAACTGTAACGTAACCGAATTCAATAAAGCATCAATGAAGTATTCAGATTGATTGATTGATTGGTTGCTTGATTGATTGATTGGTTGGTTGGTTGATTGATTGATTGATTGATTGGTTGGTTGGTTGGTCATCTCTCAGGAACAGTAAATATCAGCAGACTGTCACTGCAGCTTTAGGAAACACATTAACTGTGTGTTTATGAAGAGCTGACAGATCTGCGATCAGGTCCTGCATCAGTGGGATCTGATCCACATGGTTCTGATCCACTTCACTGAGTCTGACTGGACTGTGGATGTTGTGTGTTTCAGTCCTATCGGCCTTAAAAAGTTGAAGCCGGAGTTCTCTGGGACGCCACGTGTTGCCTGCGGCCCGACGCCCGACGGCGGGGATGTGTCTGAGACCCAGCCCTGTCACAACACCCCCCCCTGCACCGCTCCCCGCAGCCATGAGTCTGACTCCAGCAACAGAATCACAGTCACATGATAATCCTGTAATAAAGTCCTAATGTTGTGGGAGAAAGACTCAGTTTCTTCACATCAGTAAAAGCAACAACAACTGATGAAAAATCCTGCTCTGGAAAAAAGTCCAGGAGACTTTGAGTCTTACATCAAACAAACAGTCAGAGTCTGAATTCATCTGCACAAAGCAGCTTAGTTCTTCACTATCTGTTGTCAGACTGTGGCACAATGCATTCTGGGTAAATTAAGGCTTTTCTGTTTTGACTTGAGTGAAACAATAAAAATTCAAATCTGATTTAGTCTCTAAAAACTCTCTCTTTTCTTTGCTCTCTCCATAACAATGTTGTTTTCCTGTTTGTTGTTGTCTGGTGCTGCTGATCAGTGCGGGTGTCATTGATTGTTACCGTGGTAACATCGGTCTTTGGCCTGAGTTAGTCTGGAGTTAAGGTGTCTGAGTCAGTCTTTGTTTTAGTGAAACAGTCTGACATCAGACTGGTCTGTGTTGGTCCAGATCAGACTGTTGTCAGGTGTGAGAACCAGGTCGTGGTCTCAGACTCAAACAGGTCTGACCTGCTGATGAGCCAACAGCCTCTGGACCAGAACACACAGCTGTCGTCTTGGTGAGGGAGACTGTTCACACGCTCTCAGGTGTGTACCGACATCACGAGGCAGGATCATCAGACAGGTGCATTTTAATAAGACAATCAAGGTGAGAGAGGAGGAGGTCTGAGGTGGGTTCTCCTGTCAGGTGTCTCATGTGTCTGAGAGAACGACTGACAGGAACAACTTGTGTTCTGCTGTGGGTCCAGCTGGGGTTCTGCTCCTGGTTCAGGTTCAGGATGCTGATGGTGAGAATGATCCAGAGTTCTAACAAACTCACAGTAACAGAGTTGGGACAGTTCACCTGTCCTCCTCCCTCAGGTGCTCTGTTCGTCACATATCAGGTCGCACTTCTTTCCACCTGCACGAGACATTATCCGCCCGAGTCTTGTGGTGACGGATGGTGACGGATGGTGACGGATGGTGACGGATGGTGATGGATGGTGATGGATACACAGTTGCATGTGTGTGAAGAACTTTGGACTGAGCAAAAACTTCTGGGACACAGGTGTTGGGACTCATCATTCAAGAGACCAGATGTTTCTTTGCTCCACTGGACAAAGGAACTCACACTCTACAGTTCCTCACCGTTCACACCTGGGGATGACCCTTCCCCCCACGGACCTTACTGGCCAGCCAGCGTGGGTCAGCGTGTGACATGTGACCCCTAAGGGTGTCACCAAACAAAACCAGTCCTCTGGCCCTCTTCTTGGCTTGCTCTGGAGAGCAGCTCCTGCTCTCTCCTCTCGGCTCTTCAAAGGGCAACAAGGCCCCAGCCCAGGTCAGCCCTGCTACCTGAGAAACCAGCTCTCTCGCCCGGCCTGCTCACAGCAGCCTGCAAACGCTCTCCTCCTCAACAGCAGCGACCTGCTTCGGATTAACTCAGAGTGAACCAAGTTCTCTTCAGAATCAGCAGCTACGACACAAGGCCAGCTGGTTTTCCAAGCAACAGGAGTCATAGCAGAGTTAGCA
>NW_019174421.1:527545-538245 GCF_002260705.1 Seriola dumerili | reverse complement strand
ACACACACACACACACACACACACACACACACACACACACACACACACACACACACACACACACACACACACACACACACACACACACACACACACACACACACACACACACACACACACCTGTTTATACTAGATAAAACTTGTGTTTTTACTCTGCTTCATTGTAGATAAATGCCTTTAAGTATAACTACTGGTGTGTTTAATGTTGCACAAGTGTTAATATTGCCAACCTCTACTTTATAGAATTCCAATCCTTCAACTTTAACTTACTGTTGATTTGGTAGTTTGGTTATAGTTAGTAAGCTAATGGTTAATCAGAGTTCCAGGTTAATGGTAATAAATTGAGACTAAAACCATATTGGCTATTTTGCCTATTAGTTTAGGCTGGTGCCCCGAGGGCTTTAATTCATTTTAAAGTTATTATTTACTATTAACATTCTTAATATTAATAATGATTAATGATAGCCAATAAATTGATAGACAACCGAAATCCAACATATTTGGTGTCCAGCTCATGAGGTACAGCTCAGACCCAACAGAGGTGACATGAGGATGCAGGTGAAGCTGCCCAGCTGAGACGTCCACTGTGAAGACTAACCCTCACGTGTCTGTCGGTGACCAGAACCAGGACATTTCCAGGTCAGTCGGCAATAAATCATTAAAGTAACCAATGTTTTTACCTATAAAATAAAAAAATAGGGACTATAGTAACTGATTATAGTAACTGTTGTATTGTAATTAACTATTGTGAAGGCCAACTGATAAAACGATGACTCCCTACCTTTGAAGCAGTCGTTCAGTTTGTTTGCATTATGTTTGTATTTGTTATTTTACTGCCCGGTTATGATCTCCTAACCAATGAGTGAGCCAGCTGACCTTTTCTCTGCCTAGAAACAACAAAAAAGAAACATCTGATTGGATAACTCTATTTAAATGGTTTTAGCTTCACGTCTGAAGCTGCTGCAGCTAGCAGCTAGTCACCTCTGTTGGCCAAGACAAGCGCGACACTAGACGTCTGTTTTTAATTACAAACATTAAAAACGGGGACATCTGGTCACCCTATGCAGGACGCTCACGAGCATGGCCGTGTGTTGCGTTTGACCACAAATGCAAACAGTGAAGGACCGACAGCGAACAGTGACGTCTGGATCGGTGGGAAGGGAACACGTCATATGAGCAGTGAAGGGCGGGAAGGTCGAACTGATCATGAAGATGTTGACTGGTTGTTGTTTTCCTCTCCTAGATGTCTGGCTCTGCATCCAGATTCTCCCGATGGTGCCACGGGCAGCTGGACAACATCTGGAGGGTGATGAACTACAGAGGTGAGACAGGGCAATGAGTTGTTAGACAGGAAGTGAGCGTCTCCACCTGTTACCTGTGTGGGTGCATTACCTAATTCTGCCAAAATGATGACATCATCAGTCGCTCTAGGAGATCAGCTGTACCATCAGTGTCTGTGCGAGTTTGTTTTACTCTAATGAAAAGTGTCATGAAGCTGGTTTGGATCTGGAGCCAGCTGCAAAAAACTCAAGTTTTCTACGTTACTTTGACACTTAAGGTTTCTCCTCGGCTGAGGGAGTTACTTAAAGTTGCTGCACAGAATCTCTCCAAAGGTTTTCTTAGTAAAGAAAAAATGGTAGGAAAATTCTAGTTTCCATGGAGATCGTATGTTTGCTGGCATTAAAAGAAACCACTATCTCATCCCCCTGTTCTGATGGGAACATCACCGAGGTGAACTCTGGTTGTTAAGGTGTTTTGTGCAACAGTTCAACTGAATTTAAGTGATTCCTGGGGTCGGATGCACAAAACACCTTAAGTTTTCTACTTAAGTCTGAAACTTGAAGTTGAATTTCTCCTTAGCTAATGGAGTTCCTTAAAAGCGTAAAGTATTTGCAGCAATGAAAGAGATTTATGTTGATGTGATTAATTCTCTTAGAGGAGTTTGTTAAAGTACGACCCCCCTAAATTGCAAAAATGGCGCTTAAATTGCAGAGTTTATTCAAAATGGCTGACTTCCTGTTGGGTTTAAGACATGGGTGCAAGAGGCTTTTTTGTGGGTCTTGGTGTGTTTCATGTGCCTACTGAATTTCACACATGCAGGTGAAACACAGGGCGAGGGCTCTATCCAGCCATTTCACCACACACGTGTAAGACCCGTAAAACATGTGAATGTTCACCAGGACTGACGCATGTGCAACACTTCACCAGTTTTTCATCATGTTTACATGAACTATGACAGAAAGAAGCTCCACCTCCAGACACACATAAGCCCCGCCCACACTGTTTTATTAACAGGTGACTGCACAAAAATGCACCAAAGATGACAGATCACGTCACTGTTCCTCCACACCAAAAATAACATTTCATCTGTTCAGCAGCTCTCCTTCAGGCCCTCAGTGTGCAGTACAGTGCCCCCCCCCCCTTCACTTATGACATCATGGAAGTGTCCCCACAGGGTTCTCGAGTCCCAGCTCCAGTGTTCCCAGTGTTCCCAGTCTCTGCTGGGACAGAACTCACTCAGAACCAGCGTCTGGATCAATGAAACTCCAGTCCGTCCAAACACCGGCTTGTTCCAGTGAAACATCGTCAAGGTAACGTAGTTCAGTAGTCGTCACGGTAACCCTCGTTCCTCCTCTTCTTCTTTTAGTTTATTGTTTGTTTTTTGGTAACAGTGCCGCAGCTCTCGCCTCCAGGATCCTGGTTTTGCTCTGGAGTCAGAATAGCTACAAACCATCATCATCGTCATCATCATCATCATCATCATGTGTCAGTGACAGCTCTTCATCATTTTAAACCAGGGACAAACACAAACAAAGAAAAGAACATGTGCAGGATTGTGTCTTTTAGGTCTGTGCTCTTTTAGATTCAAGACAGATCCCTGCATCCGTGAGACCAGAACCCGAACCCAACCTGAGACCTGAGACTGTTTTAGTCACTGATTGACAGCTCATCAGGTTGAAGACCTCAGGCTACGTCCACACTACTACGTCTCCTCCTCTGGTCCAAACTACTCCAGAGCTTTTCAGTCCCCAAAACACAGACTTTTGGAAATGCTGCAGGATCTGTTTTATTTTGAAATATCTGGTGTTATGTTTTATTTTGAAAACTCTGGGTTGTGTTGTAGTCTGAACAGAAACTGAGACCTTTGTAAACAATGAGGTCACACCCACGGTGTCTCCTGATTGGCTCTCCTGGACTACCAGTGGTGAATACAACATGATGATGAATGACAGAGTTACTGACCTTGTTGTCTTTGCTAGCAGCTGCTGTTCACTTACATTCTCTGTTTTAATGCTGCAACTGTCTTTGCTGGAGACAATCTACTTCCTGTTTACACCGGGTTGCACATGCTCAGTGTAGGTAACTGTTTTTAGGTGTGTTAGTGTGGACAGGGATTGTTTCGTGTGGACGTAGCCTCAGTTTGCTTCAGACAAAGTGCTTGTTAAACACCTTTGACTTTAGCCGACTTTAGCCGTTTTCGTTCCAGGAGACCCTGGTTCTCAGGTTCTCAGGTTCTCAGGTTCTCAGGTTCTCAGGTTCTCAGGTGCTCAGGTGCTCAGGTGCTCAGGTCCTCAGGTCTTCAGTCCTGACATCAGAAAAACTTCTAAGACGAGCCGACAGATATTTTTAGAAAACGGTGGCAAACAAATAAAAACACTTTTACTGTGAAAATCCTGAGGTCAGTTCAGATTTCATCATCTTCAGATCCACATCTGTGTAGTGTGGTTGTCATATGGTCACATGGTCACATGATCACATGGTCTCATTAGCTGAGAGTCATCACTGAGATTAACGTCCTTGTCCGAGAATTACTAATAATAAGAATTAATGCTGCGTAATAAATAATGTGGGATTTCTGTGGTGATGCAAATATATTAATTTAAAAAAAAAAACAAACAAAAAAAAACATCAACAACAAAAACCCGAAGCATTCAAATACAAATTTGGACATCGGTTACCAAGGCAACAAACATTGGGGTCAGCCCCGGTACCAGCGTCTTAACCACAAACACAAAGTGTCCCGGGTCACTAAGGTGTGATGAGACACGGTCACATGACACTCCTCTCTCTGAGGTTTCCACTGACTCCGGGTCAGTGGATCAGATTCAGAGCCAGCAGGGGAGGAGGCTGCTGGAGCCGGACCACGTAACCTAGGTAACCCAGGTAACCCAGGTAACCACCCACACCCCCAAAACCTCAGTCTGGACTCGGAGCAGCAGAACATGTGGAGTACCTGATAAATGATCCACAGTGCGACAGCGAGAAGCAGCAGCTTCAGAACCAACAGTCTTCACTCATTGAAACCGTCTCAACACCAGGTCCGTTCACTTCTGGAGCTTTTGACTGTGTCTCACTGTCTTCATCAGGTCACCAGGTATCAGGGAAGTGTAGATGTTACAATCTGTTTGGTTCAGACCCAGAACAGGTCTGAGGACTGAACCCAGGAGGACTGAGTGGTGTCACCTGATCCTGAGAGCTCCAGACCAGGTCCAGACCTGATCCGGACCAGATCCAGACCTGATCCGGACCAGATCCAGACCAGGTGGTGAGACGGTTTAACACAACACTGAGTTGGGAGACGTTTGTCAGTCTGGTCTCATGAGACATCAGGAGTCCACCTGAGCTCAGGTCCTGCTGCTGCATCGTGTTTCCTCATTTAGTTTTTTTTCCAGGTGAGAAATTAACCAGATGAACATCTACTGTAAAAGCTGGTGAGAGCTTTCAGCTAGTGTCCATGGTCATCCTGAGGGAAACGTCTCTGCGGAGTTTGATACGACGGAGTTTTAGAGTCAGTGAACGTCTCTATTAAGAAATAAAGTCAGGATCCAGAATCAGCTGTTTGTCCTCAGCTGTTTCAGCTTTAATTAAAACATCTGATGATGATGTCACAGCCGGATTCTCCCCACTCCACCTTCATAGACCATATTCACACGGCAGCCATTTTCCTCTGACGTCACACTGAGGGTGGGAACTTTAATGTCTGAATAAATCCTGTGTTTTTTACTTCACCTTCTTTTAAGCACGTCGATGAACGAGCAGATAAATTTTCCAGATGTTGAAGGTGAAGACTGACCCCCACTGGAAACACTGAAGCTAATGCTAGGCTAGCAAACATGAACTTTGTGTGAACAGTTGGTCCAAAATGCAGCAGCTCGTCTTTTAACAGGAACAGGTGAGCAAGAGCACATTTCCCCCGGGCCGGCCTCCCTTCACTGGCTCCCTGTACGTCTTAGGATTGATTTTAAAATTTTTACTTTTGTTTATAAATCATTACATGAGCTAGCTCCATTTTACCTGTCGGATCTTTTAGTGGCACATGTACCTCTACACACTCTCAGGTCTAGGGTTTTTATTCTTTGTCCTGAGTCAGTGTGAGGGTTGTCATTTCGGTCTGTTTTCACCAGTTTGTGTTCTTGCTGTGTTGTTTTTATGTTACTGATTGTACAGCTGTTGTTTTAAATGTGCTGTATAAAAAAATTGGATTTGATTTGATTTGATGACAGCGGAGCATCACTGCTAACTTATATAGCAGGGCAGCTAATGCTACATTGCTAGCTTGATTCCATCCAATGTGTTTTAACTTACAGACTGAACTAAACGTGTCTGAGATCTGTGTTGATGTTTCAGAATTGATTTATTTCTCTTGTATCATGCAGCTCTGTCAAACAGTAATGCTAGCTAAGAAGCGGTCGATGCTAACGTTAGCTGTAGCTAATGCTTTATCTTGAGATATGAGTCGACGTCTCTTCAGATTCTCATTCTCCATCATCTTTTCTGTTGCTCGTCGATCATGAAGCATCAATAGAAACCATCTGTCAGAGTCAGCAGTATGACATCATCCTTTCAGTGAGAAGATCTGAGCGTGATGTCAGAGGAAAATGGCCGCGGTGTGAATATGGTCAATTCTTCAGACGTTACACATTCATTCTAAAATCAGTGAGGACACGACAACGACACGACAGAGGCTGATTTCACCTGTTTCTACTGGACGGTTGAACAGCTGAGCGTCACCATGACTCAGGTGGACTCAGGTGGACTCAGGTGTGGACCTGCTGAGAGCCTGGGTTCAGACATCATGGACCAGTACTGCGAAAGGCCTCCAGCTGTCTGTAGAACTCCCACAATGCTCCTGGATCCTGGAGGCAGCTGCAGGTTCTTTGTTTTTTTTTTCTTTTACACATTTTTAGCGCCGTCGCTAACGGCGACGTTTCCTTCAGTCGAGCTGCTCGGTGATGACATCAGACAAGAGGCGGAGTCTCCACATCCCCAATCCCTCCCCTCCCCTGCATCGACACCCCGTGAGCCAATCAGGGAGCCCGGAGGAGGAGGGCGGATCATCTGAAACTCGCCCCGGATACAGGACTGAGCGGAGGGAGCCGATTGGCTGCAAGTCTGTGAGTGCAGTTCGAATGTTTGAACGTTCTTCAGTCAGCTGATCGAGTGTCCGAAAAACACGAGGAGAAAACAAAGAAAAGAAAAAACTGGAGGAGAAGAAGAGAGGAGAGAGGAGAGAGAGTCAGTGTTCATGTAGAAGCTGCTTTATCATCAAACTCCGGTCTGCAGGAGACACTCACCTCGTCCTCAGACTCCAGTGCTACGTTTGGGCCTCCACCCCCGGCTGGCTGCTCTGCTCCGGCCCCCGCTCCTTCAGTGGGGGGATGATCTCCTCCTCCGGGTCGTAGTAATAAAACTTCCTCAGGTAGGAGATGAGAGGTCTGAGGGGAGAGCGAGAAGGAGGCGTTAACCGTTCCCTGCAGGAAGTCGTGATGTCACCATCGCAATAATTAACACAAATTCAACCACAGACAACTGCAGATAAATACTCATCATATTTTAAGCTTTTTGGTGTTGTTTTCTGTGTGTGTGTGTGTGTGTGTGTGTGTGTGTGTGTGTGTGGCGGTTCATGTGTGCTGCATGTTGCAAGATGATGTTCTACTTGAACAAAAAGACAATAGAAAAGATGAATGTGAGGATCAGAAACAGGATCAGAAACAGGATCAGGATCAGAAACAGGATCAGGATCAGGATCAGAAACAGGATCAGGGTCAGAAACAGGATCAGGATCAGAAACAGGATCAGAAACAGGATCAGAAACAGGATCAGGATCAGGATCAAGAACAGGATTAGGGTCAGAAACAGGATCAGGATCAGAAACAGGATCAGAAACAGGATCAGAAACAGGATCAGAAACAGGATCAGGATCAGGATCAGAAACAGGATCAGAAACAGGATCAGAAACAGGATCAAGATCAGGGTTGAGGACTCACGTGGGCAGCGGCAGCTCCTGGATGTGGTCTATACGGACCAGCTGTCTGATGCAGAAGCGGCAGAGATGCTGCAGAGATTTAACACTGCTGAACCTGGAGACTGGATACAGGAGCTGGACCGGGGTCGGGGGCAGACCTGAGGACCACACACACACACACACACACACACACACACACACACACACACACACACACACACACACACACACACACACTGAGTGACAGGTCGCTCAGTCTGAACACACCTGTGTGGATCTGAGCTACGAATCAGGTTCAACAAACCCAGGATAACTTCCTGTTATCTGGTTTAACTGAACCTGACATTGATAGCTGGTTATCACCTGGACAGGTAACTCTGGGTTTACCTGTCCAGGTACGAGCTTGTTCATGTGAAAGAGGCGGAGGTTAAAATTATAAACAACTGATCCCTGCAGGTAAATTCAGTTACAGTGATGTCATCAAATGAAATTCAACAAGGTGACAACATGATCACATGACGAGAACAGACAGGTGAGGACGGACAGGTGAAAGGGAATTGGCTGGCTGGTTACCGGGGACTCTGGAGCGCAGGAAGTAGAGGAACTTCCCGTTCTTGGAGTGCATGATGGCTCTCTCTATGAACTCCACCACCGAGTGACAGCGGTCCTCAAACTTTGGATGACACCACAGACTGAAGGTTCCTGAGGGACAGAGAGGACGAGACACATCAACACTTCACACCTGAGAGAGAGAGAGAGCTGCAGCTGTGTCTCTGTTCAGATCAGGGTGTGTGTGTGTGTGTGTGTGTTACCTCTGTAGTGCTCCATGCGTGTGTGGTGTGTGACTCCCTGTGACCTGAAGCTCAGACTCAGGATGTATCGAGGGTCTGAACTGTCTCGGACCAGGAACGATCCGTCTGGTTTCCCCTTCAGCTTCATCTCTGCGTCCTCCCAGTTCATCGGCCCCCAGTACCAGCCACACTGAAAACACACACACACACACACACCCACACACACACACACACACCCACACACACACACACACACCCACACACACACACACACACCCACACACACACACACACACCCACACACACACACACACACACACACACACACACAGTCGGTCTGTGAACCGTCACAGTTCAAATCTAGAGATAAAAAGTCTGAATGTATCTTCTATATAAAAAACTCCCAGGAGGAAAGTGAATTAATAAAAGATAATTTCTTCTGCTTTTCTTGAGCTGGTGGAAACGAGCCGATCGTTGAAGAAGATCTACGTTCACTGTGAGTCACAACAGCAGCAGCAGCAGCAGCAGCATCACTCTCCTTTCATTTTTCATCAGGAGTTTGTCTTTCAATGATTATGAAAACAAGATATCCACTTCCTGGTTACGTGTCTCTGCACGTTAGCGACGGTAGGAGAGCGTTGTCTGAGTCCGTCCAGCCTTTTATTTAGTAACTGAGCAGAATATGTTGAATATATTTTACCAACATGTGGACGATGTGTTTTGGAGTTGTCAGTGTTTTCATCTGTTAATTTGATTTATTATTTTTGTATACTGAACACATGTTGGGTAGTTTTCAGTGGCTTGTGGAAGTTCACTAATGTTACAACATAGTTGATCTTATTTATTTTGATCTGATTCTTTTAATAAATTTTATATTATTTAGATATTATACATTTTTTATTATTTTAATTATTCATCTCATTTTTTTACTTATCTGTTCATTTTTCTGTTGAATTGTATTTAAAGCTGAAGAAAGTCACTGGTAAAAAAACCTTCAGTAAAAGTTGATTAAAATAAGCCCCCCTTCACGTTTGTATGACACGCGGATAAAGATGACGAGGCCCCCACCTTCTCCAGTTCTCTGAGGCTGGTGGCGAAGCTGCTGGCGTCGGGGCGGCTGAGGGGGCAGCGGGGGGCGAGCCGGGGCGGGGGGTGCTGACCGTCGGGGCGCAGAGGGACCGGCCTCGGTAGACCTCGCAGGAAGGTGTCTATGGACACACAGGACAAACATCTGTCAACATCTGGACCTGACTGAGAGACTGCAGTGACTTCCTGAGTCCTGATCCAGAGGCCGAGTCACATGACTCACACCAACACATCACGTCATTAACACACTGGAGACAAACAGTGTTACACAGAGACTGTGTGTGTGTGTGTGTGTGTGTGTGTGTGTGTGTGTGTGTGTGTGTGTGTGTCACCGTTGAGGCTCAGGCTGTGTTGGATGGTGCTGAGGGAGGGGGGCAGGGCCAGCGGTCGGGGGGGCAGAGATTGCATCGATGCCCCCACACTGCGTTCTGTAAAGGGCCCCTGCTGCTGGGGAGGGCCGCCGAAATCATCTGGAGACCAACGAGAGACACAACAACACTCATGTCTCACAGTCACCTGACCTGAGCGTCAGCTGACAGGAAGAAGGACGGAAACAAGCAGAAACACAAAGAAGAAAAAGAAGAAGAAGAAGAAGAAGAAAAGTACCGAGCAGACTGAGGCTCCGTCTGGGCGGGGGAGGAGGAGTCGGGGGATGAAGAGAGTTCCCCCCTCTCCGAGAAATATCCACATCAACCAGAGACACTGTCTCACCTGGACACACACACACACACACACACACACACACACACACACACACACACACACAGAGGAAGAAGAGAGATGTTAGTGTAGAGAAGTGAAAATGTTAAATGTTACTGTTCAGTTCAACAGGAAGAAGAAGAAAGAAAACCAGAACCAGAAGAAGAAGAAGAAGAAGAAGAAGAAGAAGAAGAAGAAGAAGAAGAAGAAGAAGAAGAAGAAGAAGAAGAAGAAGTTCTGCTGAAAACATTTGCTCTGAATCGTTTCTACACTTTCCTCCGCTGCTGAGAGGAAACAAGCAGCTGAGTCCAGCACCAGGACTGGATCCTGGTCCCTGGTCCAGCAGGACTGGATCCTGGTCCCTGGTCCAGCAGGAGGAGCGTTCTGAATAAAGACCATGTTACATGGATCCAGAGGAACCTGGTCTTTCACATGATCAGAACCAGAACCAGGTTTCTACAGGTCTGTACAATCTCCTCTACATGTCTGACTGTCCCCACATCTTCATCATCATCATCATCATCATCATCTTCACCATCTTCATCATCTTCTTCATCATCATCATGTTCACCATCTTCATCATCACACCTTCATCTTCATCATCTTCATCATCACACCTTCATCTTCATCATCTTCATCAACACCATCACCATCTTCATCAGGAGGAAGGAGACCTGGATCAGGTGTTTTCCAGGTCTTCACAACCCCTAACCCAATATCAACCTGCAGAGATCACCTGAGTGGTTATCTCACCTGTACCTGTACCTGCGCTTGCTCGCTCTCGCTCTCTCTCTCTCTCTCTCTCTCTCTCTCTCTCTCTCTCTCACACACACACACACACACACACACACACACACACTCACTCACTAGTGAGAGAG
>NW_019174421.1:513577-527520 GCF_002260705.1 Seriola dumerili | reverse complement strand
TCATATTCACACCCTTTGATTCGTAAGGTTAAATGTTGTTCACTTACCCCAAGCTTAAGGAAGCAGGAGTGAAGGGCGCACGGCGGAGAGGCACTGTGAGGTCCTGGAGGACACCTGCAGCCTGGTGGACACAGGATCATATCTTCATCATCATCATCAATCATCATCATCATCATTACTCCACCATGCATCTACAACAACTCAACTAATGGTAACTTATTAAACAATAAACTAATTAGTGTTTCAGTCGCTGAGTTTGTTTTAGTGATCAATTTAAACTGAACTGATCATGTCAATAACTGCTGTTCCTGAAGCTGGTCTCAGGTCAGTCTGTAACACTGTAACTGTTGTGAAGCCTTCAAGCAAGTGTTGTCATGGTGACGGGCATAATTGTTCAGGAAACTCTCAACTAACTATTAATCAATCATCATTAATTCAGAAAATATCATTAATCTCTTTGGAAGAGCCTGAAAAGACCTCAACACTCAATCAATATCTGATGAATGAGTTGTTTGATGTTACAAGTTTCAACACGGACGTGAATCTGGATCAGAGCCCCCCGTCCTGAGGTGGACCCCCCCCCCGTCCTCTTACCTGCTGCTGTCCTGCTCCGTGCTGCAGGTGGACCCCACACGTCCAGCAGACTCCCCCCGGACGAGGTGGACGAGGCCAGGGACGCCTCTTGTCCAGCAGTCCCCCGACCCCCACTGGAGCTCTTGGTTCTGAACAGCTTGCTGAGCCGGACCTTCAGTGACCCCCTTTCTTGACTTTCCCCGCGGCGTCTTCTCTCCCTCCCTCCCTCCTCCTCCTCCCACTTCCCCTCCAGGACCACTAGGGGGAAGCAGACCGCCCGCTCCCCCGAGGCCACACCGAGTTTGGGGTGGTGGCGCGGCTCTGGGGCTGGGAGGCGAGACTGGTGCTGGGTGCTGCCGCCGGTGGTCGGGTCGGGGAGGGGGTCAGGGGAGACGTTGGAGACCACTGAGGGCTGCTGGCAGCCTGGGGGGCCTGCGGGCGAACAGGGAGGTACGGACAGGGGGTAGTGGTGCTGCTGATGGGGGGCGGGAGTCACACATGGAGGTAGGGACACTGCAAGCACCCAGGACAGCCAACGAGGACCGGCAGCTCTGGTCCGTGCAGACCCCCCGCCTCCTCCGCCAGTCTGTGCCTGCCTCATCAGACCGCTCAGAGTCCCGCTGGAGAACAACCTGCTAGCTCCGCCAGATGTCCCCCACTGCCACACCCCCACATCCTCTCTCCCTTCTCAGCGTCCCCCATGTCCCTCCATCCTGTCCATCCTCACCCAACCCCCCACCTCTTCAGACCCCAGACCTTCTAGGACAGCAAGAGCGTCACTGGTCTCACTCGGGTCCTCGCCGGGACCTATGCCCCCGACCCGAGGCCAGACGCTGTGACAGGAGCCACCGAGGGAGGGGGACAGCCATCTCCTCTCCGCACACCTCCTCCCTCCACACCACCCCCCTACCCTCACCCAGCTGACCTAGCCTCCGGGCCAGGGCCAAGACCGGGTTCCTCTCCCCCAGCGGAGCAGTTCTTCCTTGGGCTCCAGCAGGCCGAGAACGCAGGGCTTGGTCCAGCAGACCCGGGGGCCACTTAGCTAGTCGGTCTGTCAGCAGGCGGTGTCGGTGGCACAGGACTGACCCGGACCAGAGTCCAGAGCCGGGACACCCCTGCTGGGGAGTATGGGACCCATCGGTCCCTTTGGACAGTCTGAGGACCGGGTGCATGAAGCAGCTGCGGCTTGCTGTGGTTGCAGGTTTCCTCTGCAGATGGGATGCAGTGTGAGTTCTGGTCCTTCCCGCCTCCAGGCCCAGGACCAGTGTTGTGCTGCCGGGACCGTACCTGATCCGGGATCCAGCTGCTGTCTCTGTCTCTCTGCTTCTCCTGGAGGAACCCCGGGGGCGGCTGCTCACGCCCGCACTCCAGGATCCGGTCTCCGACCCGCAGCAGATTCTGAACACCATCAGCTGCGCCCTCGACCCGTGCCCCCCCGAGCCGTGCCCGTGCGGCACCGGGAAGTCACGAAGCGCTGGGCCGCTAACGGCAAAGTCCTCGGGCGGCGGAGGGACAGCGGGCCTCGGAGCCGGCGGAGCCTGCGTCAACACCAGCCCGCCGTCAGCTCGCTTTTTCCGGGGAGCGGCGAGCTGTAGTGCGGGGAGGCCGAGCCGAGGCCTGCCGAGGGCCGCTTGGTGTCAGATCAAACCCGCCGCCGCCGTGGTGTCCCAGCACGGCTTAACGGGCCCGCAAACCGCCGCCTCGGACGGACATCAGGTCGTCGGGCTTCGTCCAGTCGGTCGTACTCGGCCGCGGACACGAGCCGCATCAGGACGAAGTCTGGAGACATTTCTTGCTGCGTGTTCATGCTGACAGGCTAACGTTAGCTGCGCGGCTACAACGGGCCTCCGCGCTTACATAACACCGAGATAAATAAACGGCTGCGGAGCTAACGGCGGCTATGCGGCTGCATCCTCACCGCCGAGCTAACCGGGCAGCTCGACGGAACACCGACCGACGGCCATGTAACGTCCGGACCGGTTCGTGACGGTAACGGCTCCGCTGCACGAAACAGAAACATGAACAGACATGAGAAGCCGCCGGTGCCGCGCTCGGTAACGTTAGCTAGCTGTTAGCCTCCTACCCGACTCATCCTCCGGTCAGACAACACGGATGTGGTGAAGAGGTGGTGGTGGGTGGGGGGTGGGGGGGCGCGGGGGCGGCTGCGCAGCGTTGGCATCAATAATCGATCGGTGCTGATTGATAATGGAGGCTCGTGCGCAGCGTGAACGATGGACCGAAACCGAAACTCCACACAGCGGCACACTTCCCGGTAACCGGAGAGCCTCCGTCACAGCCGGAGGTCTCTCTCTACCACCTCTCTCTCTCTGTCACAAACATCTGAGGGCTCTGACTCAGTTACTAAACATGATCGATTAATTGATTGTTCGGTCAAACTGTAGATAATAAAAAATGATCAGTTCAGGTTTTCTTCACATATTGTTGATTAACTGAATCTGATCAGTTTTGTTGACGGACCAGGTGAGCTCACCTGTCCTGACCCAACATCCACTCACTGAGCTTTCCACTGTTTCCTGGTCTTCTTCAGGGACTGGAACTGTCAGGTGTCATCACGTGAGCGCAGTACAGGCCCTGGTCAACGACACAGGTGTTGAATATTAGATTTATTTTATTTGATATTTTAAGTCTCAGATTATCACGATTTCCCGCCAAGGTTCATGTGTCTCCAAAATCAGATCCGTCGCTGCGAGCAGGGTTCGAACCTGCGCGGGGAGACCCAATTGGATTTCAAGTCCAACGCCTTAACCACTCGGCATCATCACAGCTGCTGCCTAGCTCTACCTGAGACAGCTGATCGGTGAGACCAGGTGAGAGACCGGCTGCTGTTGGTCAGAGTTCAGATACCTTTCGACACTTTATTCAGTTTATTGTATTAAGCAGGTAGAGTGTGATTATTACATGTTATCTTAAAAACCTGACTTCCAACACTGTCCTGGTTTAATACAAATAAACTGAATAAAGTGTGTGCGAAAGGTATCTGGAACTCTGGACCAACAGCAGCGGTCCCTGCACCGTGTCCACGATGCAGCTGGTCTCAGGTAAGAGCTAGCAGCAGCTGTGATGCGCGAGTGGTTAAGGCGTTGGACTTGAAAATCCAATGGGGTCTCGCCCGCGCAGGTTCGAAACCTGCTCGCAAGCGACGGATTGATTTGGAGACATCATGAACCTTGGGCGGAAATCGTGATCATCTTGTAGACTTAAATATCAAATACGAAATAAATCTAAGTATTCAAACCTGTGGGTCGTTGTGACCAGGGCCTTACTGCGCTCAACGTGATGACACCTGACAGTTCCAGTCCTGAAGAAGACGAGGGAAAACAGCTGCAAGCCCAGTGAGTGGATGTTGGGTAGACAGGTGACTCACTGGTCCGTCACAGAGACTGAATCAGATTCAGTTAGATCACAATATGTTGAAGAAAGACACCTGAACTGATCATCTTTTATTATCTACAGTTTGACCGAACAATCAATTAACGATCATTTATAACGTGAGTCAGAGCTCAGATGTTTGTGACAGAGAGAGAAGGTGTGTAGAGATGAAGACCTCCGGCTGGGTGACGGAGGCTCTCCGGTACCGGGAAGTGTGGCCCGGGCCCCCTGGGGTTTTTTTGGGGTGGGAAAAAAAAGGTTTATTTTCCCCCCGGTTTTTCGTTCCATCGTTCACGCTGCGCACGGAGCCTCCATTTATCAATCAGCAACGATCGATTATCGAGCAACGCTTGCGCTCAGCCGCCCGCGCCCCCCACCCCCACCCACACCACCTCTTCACAACATCCGTGTGTCTTTGACCGGATAGGATGAGTTCGTAGGGAGGCTAACCAGCTAGCTAACGTTTACCGAGCGGGCGCGCACCGGGAACGGGCCTTCTCATGCTTGCTGTTCATGTTCTGTCTTTCGTGCAGTCGGAGCCGTTGACCGTCACGAACGCGGTCGACGTTACACTGGCCGTCGGTCAATAATATACCGTCGAGTGCCCGGTTAGCTCGGCGGGAAGGATGCAGCCAGCTAGCCGCCGTTAGCTCGCAGGCCGTTTATTGTATCTCGGGTGTTATGTAAGCGCGGAGCCCGTGTAGCCGCGCAGCTAACGTAGCCTGTCGAGCATTGAACGACGCGCAGCAAGAAATGTCTCCAGACTTGTCCTGATGCGGCTCGTTGCGTCCGCGGCCGAGTAACGACGATGTGCGAGCCCGACGAACCTGATGTCCGGAGCGCGGGTTTGGCCCGTTAAAGCGTGCTGGAACACCAACGGCGGCGGCGGGGTTTGATATACTGGACACAGCGGCACACCTCGGCAGGCCTCGCTCGCCTCCCGCACTTACAGCTCGCCGCTCCCCGGAAAAGGGCGACTGAGACGGCGGGCTGGTGTTGACGCAGCTCCGCGGGCTCCGAGGCGCCGCGTCCCCTCCGCCGCCGAGGCACTTTGCCGTAGGGCCCTAGCGCTTCGTGGATTCTTTCCGGTGCCGCACGGGCACGGCCTCGGGGGGCACGGGTCGAGGGCGCAGCTGATGGTGTTTCAGAATCTGCTGCCGTCCGGAGCCGGATCCTGGAGTGGCGGGCTGGAGCCAGCCGCCCCCGGGTTTCCTCCAGGAAGGAAGCAAGAGAGACAGATGACAGCAGCTGGATCCCCGGATAGGTACGGGTCCCGGAGCACAACAACTTGGTCCTGGCCTGGAGGCAGGAAGTGACCAGAACTCACACTGCATCCCATCTGCAGAGGAAAACCTGCAACCACAGCAGTCCGCAGATGCTTCAGTGGCAGCCTGGTCTCAGACTGTCCAAGGGACCGATGGGTCCCATACTCCCCAAGCAGGGTGTCCGGCTCTGGACTCTGAGTCGGGTCAGTCCTGTCACCGACACCGCCTGCTGACAGACCGACTAGCTTAAGTGCCCACCCGGGTCTGCTGGACCAAGCCCTGCGTCCTCGCTGCTGGAGCCCAGGAAGAACTGGCTCCGCTGGGGAGAGGACGCCGCTTCTTGGCCCTGGCCGGAGGCTTGGTCAGTCTGGGTGAGGGAGGGAGGGTGGTGGAGGAGGAGGTGGGGCGATGAGGAGATGGTGCTCCCCTCCCTCGGTGGCTCTGTCACAGCGTCCTGGCCTCGGGTCGGGGGCATAGGTTTCCCGGCCGAGGACCGCAGTGATAGCAGTGGACGCTCTGCTGGTCCTAGAAGGTCTGGGTCTGAAAGGTTGGGGGGGTTGGGTGAGGATGGGAACAGGGATGGAAGGGACATGGGGACGCTGAAGAAGGGAGAGGAGATGGGGGGGTGTTGCAGTGGGGACATTGTGGGGAGCTAGGCAGGTGTTCTCCTCAGCGGAAACTCTGAGCGGTCTGAATGAGGCAGGTCCACAGACTGGCGGAGGAGGCGGGGGTCTGCACGGACCAGAGCTGCCGTACTCCGTTGGCTGTCCTGGGTGCTGGCAGTGTCCCTACCTCCATGTGTGGACTCCGCCCCATCAGCAGGCACCACTACCCTGTCCTACCTCCCTGTTCGCCCGCAGGCCCCCACAGGCTGCAGGCCAGCCTCTCAGTGGTCTGCCAAGTCTCCCCTGACCCCTCCCGACCGAGCCACCCGGTCCGCAGCACCACACCAGTCTCGCTCCCAGCCCCAGAGCCGCGCCACCACCCCAAACTCTGTGGCCCTCGGGGGAGCGGGGGCGGTCCTGCCTCCCCTAGTGGTCCTGGGAGGGGGAGGTGGGAGGAGGAGGAGGGAGGGAAGGGAGAGAAAAGACGCGCGGGGAAAGTCTAAGGAAAGGGGGTACTGAGTCCGGCTCAGCAAGCTGTTTCAGTGAGACGCAAGGCTCCAGTGGGGGGGTCGGGGGGACTGCTGGACAAGAGGCCGTCCCCTGGCCTCGTCCACCTCGTCCGGGGGAGTCGCTGGACGTGTGGGGGTCCACCTGCCATGCACGAGCAGGACAAGCAGCAGGTAAAGGACGGGGGGGGGGGGGGTCCCTCAGGACGGGGGGCTCTGATCCAGATCACGTCCGTGTTGAAACTTGTTAACATCCCTCTCTCTCTCTCTCACACACACACACACACACACACACACACACACTCACACTCACTTACCAGTGAAAGCAGGAGTGAAGGGCACCGGCGAGAAGGCACTGTGAGGTCTGGATACCTGCAGCCTGGTGGACACAGGATCATCATCTTCATCATCATCATCATCATCATCATCATCATTACTCCACCATGCATCTACAACAACTCAACTAATGGTAACTAATTAAACAATAAACTAATAGTACTAACTAATAGTTTCAGTCGCTGAGTTTGTTTTAGTGATCAATTAAACTGAACTGATCATGTCAATAACTGCTGTTCCTGAAGCTGGTCTCAGGTCAGTCTGTAACACTGTAACTGTTGTGAAGCTTCAGCAGTGTTGTCATGGTGACGGGCATAATTGTTCAGGAAACTCTCAACTAAACTATTAATCAATCATCATTAATTCAGAAAATAATCAATAAATCTCTGTTGGAAGAGCCTGAGAAAGACCTCAACACTCAATCAATAATCTGATGAATGAGTTGTTGATGTTACAAGTTTCAACACGGACGTGAATCTGGATCAGAGCCCCCCGTCCTGAGGTGGACCCCCCCCCCCCCCCACCCCCCCCCCCGCCCCCCCCCCCCCCTCCCCCCAAAGCCTTTTCTGTCTCCTCACACCGTCTTTTGGTTCCCTTGTCTCTCTCCTTGTCCCCCTCTCTCTCTCTTTTTGCTCTGTATTTCTTTATGTACCTCCTGTCTGCCTCACCACTCCATCTCTCTCTCTCTCTCTCTCTCTCTCTCTTTCTCTCTTTTTGAGTGACATATTGGTGTGAAGAGATGTTCCCAGCTAGCTATGCAGTCAAGCCTGACAATGTGACTGTCCTCTACTGAGAGAAAGAGAGACGAGGAAAAAGAGATGGGAAGAAAAAGTGAAAGGAGAAGGAAGCAAGCAGAAGGAAAAAGAGAACGCACATCCAAATGGAAAGATATATATAAAGACAAACAGAAGGAAGAGATAGACAGAGATCACCACCGAAGCTTTGCTCACTATCATTGCAGTGGTTACGGTCAATAAACAAGCTCTTTCTTTTACCTTCCTGCTTTTACTTGCCATGCTTTCCACCTCAGGAACGGGGGGCTCTGATCCGATTCACGTCCGTGTGAAACTTGTAACATCAACACTCATTCATCAATTATTGCATTGAGTGTGAGGTCTTTTCTCAGGCTCTTCCAAAGAGATTAATTGATATTTTCTGAATAATATGATGATTAATAGTTAAGTTGAGAGGTTTCCTGAACAATTATGCCCGTCCACCATGCAACACTTGCTGAAGTGCAAACAGTTACAGTGTTACAGACTGACCTGAGACCAGCTTCAGAAACAGCAGTTATTGACATGATCAGTTCAGTTTAATTGATCACTTAAAACGAAACTCAGCGACTGAAAACTTTTAATTAGTTTATTGTTTAATAACGTTACCATTAGTTGAGTTGTTGTAGATGCATGGTGGAGTAATGATGCTCTCGATGATTGATGATGATGATGAAGATATGATCCTGTGTCCACCAGGCTGCAGGTGGTCCAGACCTCACAGTGCTTCTCGCCGGTGCCTCTCACTTCTGCTTTCACTGGTTAAGTTGAGTTTGAGTGTGTGTGTGTGTGTGTGTGTTGTGTGTGTGAGAGAAGAGAGAAGAGAGAGAATGAGAGAGAGAGAGAGAGAGAGAGAGAGAGAGAAGGAGAGAGAGAAGAGAGAGAGAGAGAGAGAGAGAGAGAGAGAGAGAGAGAGAGAGAGAGAGAGAGAGAGAGCATAAGCGAGCAAGCGCAGGTACAGTACATGGTGGATAAACCACTCAGGTGATCTCTGCAGGTGTGATATTGGGTTAGGGTTTCGTAAGACCTGCTGATCCAGCGTCTCCTTCCTCCTGATGAGATGGTGATTGGTGTTGATGAAGTGATGAAGATGAAGGTGTGATTGATGAAGATGATGAGATGAAAGGTGTGATGATGAAGATGGTGAACATGATGATTGATGAAGAGATGATGAAAAGATGGTGAAGATGATGATGATGATGATGATGATGAAGATGTGGGGAACAGTCAGACATGTAGAGGAGATGTACAGACCTGTAGAAACCTGGTTACTGGTTCTGATCATGTGAAAGACCAGGTTCCTCTGGATCCATGTAATGGTCTTTATTCAGAACGCTCCTCCTTGCGGACAGGGGACCAGGATCCAGTCCTGCTGGACCAGGGACCAGGATCCAGTCTGGTGCTGGACTCAGCTGCTTGTTTCCTCTCAGCAGCGGAGGAAAGTGTAGAAACGATTCAAGAGCAAATTGTTTTCAGCAGAACTTCTTCTTCTTCTTCTTCTTCTTCTTCTTTCTTTTTCTCTTTCTTCTTCTTCTTCTTCTTCTTCTTTCTGGTTCTGGTTTCTTTCTTCTTCTTCCTGTTGAACTGAAACAGTAACATTAACATTTTCACTTCTCTACACTAACATCTCTCTTCTTCCTCTGTGTGTGTGTGTGTGTGTGTGTGTGTGTGTGTGTGTGTGTGTGTGTGTGTCCAGGTGAGACAGTTCTCTGGTTGAGTGGATATTTTCTCGGGAGAGGGGAGGGAACTCTTCTTCATCCCCGACTCCTCCTCCCCGCCAGACGGAGCCTCAGTCTGCTCGTACTATTACTTTTCTTCTTCTTCTTCTTTTTTCTTCTTTGTGTTTCTGGCTTGTTTCCGATCCTTCTTTCCTGTCAGCTTGACGCTCAGTCAGGTGACTGGGAAGACATGAGTGTTGTTGTGTCTCTCTTGGTCTCCAGATGATTTCGGCGGCCCTCCCCAGCAGACAGGGGCCCTTTTACAAACGCCAGTGTGGGGGCATCGATGCAATCTTGCCCCGACCGCTGGCCCTGCCCCCCTCCCATCAGCACCATCCAACACAGTCCTGAGCCTCAACGGTGACACACACACACACACACACACACACAACACACACACCACACACAACACACACACAGTCTCTGTGTAAACACTGTTTGTCTCAGTGTGTTTAATGACGTGATGTGTGTTGGTGTGAGTCATGTGACTCGGCCTCTGTTATCAGGACTCAGGAAGTCACTGCAGTCTTCAGTCAGGTCCAGATGTTGACAGATGTTTCCTGTGTGTCCATAGGACACCTTCCTGCGAGTCTACGAGGGCCGGTCCCTCTGCGCCCCGACGGTCAGCACCCCCCGCCCCGTCGCCCCCGCTTGCCCCCTCAGCCGCCCGACGCCAGCAGCTCGCCAACCAGCCTCAGAGACTAGAAGGTGGGGCCTCGTCATCTTTATCCGCGTGTCATACAAACGTGAAGGGCTTATTTTTAAAATCAACTTTTACTGAAGTTTTTTACCAGTGACTTTCATTCAAGCTTTAAATACATTCAACAGAAAAATGAAACAGTAAGTAAAAAAATGAGATGAATAATTAAAATAATAAAAAAATGTATAATATCTAATAATATAAATTTAGATATTATACATTTTTTTATTATTTTAATTATTCAATTCATTTTTTACTTATCTGTTTCATTTTTCTGTTGAATTGTATTTAAAGCTGAAGAAAGTCACTGGTAAAAAAAAACCTTCAGTAAAAAGTTGATTAAAATTAAGCCCCCCTTCACGTTTGTATGAACCGCCGGATAAAGATGACAGGGCCCCACTTACTCCAGTTCTCTGAGGCTGGTGGCGAAGCTGCTGGCGTCGGCGGCTGGGGCACGGGGGCGAGCCGGGGCGGGGTGCTGACCGTCGGGCGCAGAGGGGACGGCCTCGGTAGACCTCGCAGGAAGGTTGTCTTATTGGACACCAAGACAAACATCTGTCAACATCTGGACCTGGACTGAGAGATGCAGTGACTTCCTGAGTTCCTGATCCAGGCCGAGTCCACATGACTCACCACCAACACATCACGTCATTACACACTGGAACAAACAGTGTTCACAGAGACTGTGCTGTGTGTGTTGTGTGTGTGTGTGTGTGTTGTGTGTGTGTGTGTGTGTGTCACCGTGTGGAGGCTCAGGTGTGTTGGATGGTGTGAGGGAGGGGGGCAGGAGCCAGCGGTCGGGGGGGCAGAGATTGCATCGATGCCCCCACACTAGCGTTCTGTAAAGGGCCCCTGCTGGCTGGGGAGGGCCGCCGAATCATTGGAGGACCAACGAGAGACACAACAACACTTCAGGTCTCACAGTCACCTGACCTGAGCGTCAAGCTGACAGGATAAGAAGGACCGGAAACAAGCCCAGAACACAAAAAGAAGAAAAAAGGAAGAAGAAGAAGAAACAAGTAACAGTACCGAGCAGACTGTAGGCTCCGTCTGGGGGGGGAGGAGGAGTCGGGGGAATGAAGAGAGTTCCCCCCTCTCAGAGAAATATCCACATCAACCAGAGACACTTGTCTCACCTGGGACACACCACACACAACACACCACAAACACACACACACACACACACACACACACACAGAGGAAGAAGAGAGATAGTTAGTGTAGAAAGAAGTGAAAATGTTAAATGTTACTGTTCAGTCAACAGGAAGTAAGGAAAGGAAAGGACACCAGAACCAGAAGAAAGAAGAAGAAGAAGAAGGAAAAGAGAGAAGAAGAAAGATGAAAGAAGAAGAAGAAGAGAAGTCTCTCGAACGAACAATGCTCTGAATCGTTTTCTACACTTATCTAACGTGTAGACCGAGGAGAACAAAGGCCAGTGTGAGTCAAGCTGGACCTGGACTGAGTCCGCGCTGTAGCGAGCTGGACCTTGGTCCCTTGGTCCAGCAGGAAGGAAGCCGTTTTGAATAAGACACATGTTAAGCATGGATTCCAGAGGAACTGGTTTATCACATGATCAGCAACCAGAAACACAGGTTTCTACGAAGGTCTCCGTACAAATCTTACCTATACTAGCTCATTCTGTCCTCTACATCTTCCATCATATCATTCATCAATGCATCTTCACTCTTCACATCTTCATCATCTTCTTCATCTCTCATTCAATTTCCCACTTCATCTTCATCATCTTTCATACACCTTCATTCATTCTCATCAAACCATCACCAATCTTCATCAGGAGGAAGGAGACCTGGATCAGGGTGTTTTCCAGGTCTTCAAGAACACTAACCCAATATAACTGCAGAGATCAACCTGAGTGGTTATCCTCACCTACTGACCTCGCTGCTGTCCGCTCTTTCTTCGCTCTCTCTCTCTCTCTCTCTCTCTCTCTCTCTCTCTCTCTCTCTCTCTTCGGTCTTCTCTCTCTCCCTCTCTCTCTCTTCTTCTCTCTCTTCTACACCACAACACACACACACACAAGCTCATCACTCAGTGAAAGCAGGAGTGAAGGGCACCGCGAAGGAAGGCACTGGTGGGTCTGGACCCTTGCAGCCTGGTGGACACAGGATCTCATATCTTCACATATCTAATCATCATCTATCATTACTCCACCTGCAATACAAACAATCACTAAGTGGTAACTTTTAAACAATAAACTTTAACTTAGTTTCAGTCGGCTGAGTTTGTTTAGTGATCAATTAACTGACTGATTCATGTCAATAACTGCTGTTCCATGAAGCTGGTCTCAGGTCAGTCTGTAACACTGTAACTGTTGTGAAGCTTTCAGCAGTGTGTCATGGTGCGAGGCATATATTGTTCCAGAAACTCTCAACTAATATTAATCAATCTCATTAATTCAGGAAAATATATCAATATCTCTTTGGAAGAGCCTGAGAGAAGACCTCAACACTCAATCATATCTGAGATGAGTTGTTGATGTTACAAGTTTCAACACGGACGTGGAATCTGGATCCAGTAGCCCAGTCCTTGAGGTGGACCCCCCCCCCCCCCCGTCCTCTTACCTGCTGCTGTTCTGCTCCGTGGCTGCAGGTGGGACCCCACGCGTCCAGCGAGACTCCTCCCGGACGAGGTGGACAGGCAGACGGCCTCTTGTCCATGCAGTCCCCCGACCCCCACTTGGAGCTCTGGTTCTGAACAGCTTGCGAGACCGGACCTTCTGTGACCCCTTTCCTTGACTTTCCCCCGCGGCGTTATCTCTCTCCCTCCTGCTGTGCTAATCCTCTCCTCCGCCCTCCCCCTCAGTGAACTTAGGGGGGCAGACCGCCCCGCTTCCCCCGAAGGCCCACGAGTTTGGGGTGGTGCGCGCCTCTAGGGCTGGTGAGCTGGGACTTGTGGTTGGTGCTGCGGCGGTGCTCGGGCTCGGGTGAGGGGGTCCAGGGTTGAGACTTAGTGGTTGCAAGTTACGACTCATTACGAGTGCTGCAAAGTGATCGTGTCGCAAGAGTCGCTGTGGTGTGAGAGCCGCTACCAGGGCAGGAATTACATATAGCGATATCAGGGTAACAGGATACACTCAGAGGATATTCGCTCTCATTGTCTTCTGGGGTGCTGGTCTGAATTCCTCGCTCGAGTGTCTGGGCAGGAAGGAGTACCATCTGACACATTGGATCACCACCCAGTGGTTAGGGACACTTGCAAGCACCCAGGACAGCCAACGAGGACCGGCCAGCTTTGGTCCCGTGCAGACCCCGCCTCCTCCGCCAGTCTGTGGACCCTGCCTCATCAGACCGCTCAGAGTCCCGCTGGAGAACAACCTTGCCTAGCTCCCCCAGAGTTCCCCCCACTGCCAAACACCCCCCATCTCTTCTCCCTCCAGCTGGCCCCCCATGTTCCCTCCATCCCTTCCGCTCCCTCAAGTTGATGACTTTCAACTAGCTATTTGAGCCCAACCCTTCGCATCTGCAACGCTTCTCAGGAACCGCCAGACTTTCGTATAAGACTCGCACGGCAGCGAGAGGGAAGCGGTCAGCTGAGATTCTCACTCGGGTCCTCGCGCAGGACCATAGAATATGCCCCCGAGCCGCCCCTCTCGACCCCTGATGCGCCAACGGCCATTCCCAGGACGCCCCCCCTCGTTCGATGCAGCCGTCCGACCACTCCTCGCTGACCTCTCGTGGCCCAAGGGCGCTGACTCTTGCTAGCCCAATATTCTCTCATCACATATATAGTACGCCCAGCATGTCTACTCCACCACCCTTCCCTCCCCCATCACCACCAAGCTGACCCTTGCGCTCCGGGCCAGGAGCCAAGACCTCGAGTCTCTCCCCAGTGTCGCACTGACCAGTTCTTCCTTGGGCTCTCAGCTCCAGGCACGACCAGCAGGGCCTATTGGTCCACGCAGACCGGTGGTGAGACGCCACACTCTTAAGCTAAGATCTTCGTGATCTGTCAGAGTCTGCATAGTGTTTATAGTCTTCAGTGAGGTACACGTTATGTGAGTGGCAACATAGAGCTGTATCTGACCGGACTCTCAGTGAGAAGACTCAGTGACGCGCGACA